>NW_007737606.1:25640-37970 GCF_000696425.1 Galeopterus variegatus | reverse complement strand
TTTGAAGATTGCAAGAATTCTTATTTATAGTGTTTAATTTCACTTATTTTATTAACATGACCGAGGTGGTATTTTTTCCTTTTCTGTTATAACCTGCTGATTCCTTAGGCTGTATTGTTTTATGACGCATCCTTTAATTTTTTTTTTTCTATTATTTCACACTGAGTGTTTTAATGGGATTTTAGAAAACTTCTGTTTTTTTCCTCAGAACAAGATTTCTTTCTTAGAAAGGTTTTCTTTGGTGCACTTCCAGCTGAGGAATTGTCTCCCAAGCTATATCAAAGGTTGTTAGTTCTCTGTTCTCTCCTATAGGTCTAAGGAGATGAGCTTTTAATATTTATTTCTGAGGGCTGTTTTCTCTGTTTATATCCTGCTGTTGAAATGAGCAGCTCAATAAACTTCTTAATGAAGGTGGTTGAAGCATTTCCTTTTGCTTTCATTTCTATTGCTTCTGAGATGCTAGTGTGGTAAACAGTTTCTGTGCTTTTAAAACTTTCTGTGAACTTGAAATGCCCTAGTAAATAATCCTGAAATCATTAATTGGCATAAAGAGTCACTGAGCTTAGAATTATATTGTTTTTAGCACACAATTGTGCTTTCCAGCTTATATTATCTCTAAAATAAATTGTCCTAAATTCAATCTCCATAAGGTTTTTGTGATAAAGTCTACATCTGGCATTAAGGTTTATTGCATATTGTATTCCAATGTAATATAGAGCCCTGATCCTGTGACACTAAATCGGTACTTCAGCAAAAGAAAATTGTTTGAGAGAGAAAGGAAGATTTTCTAGAGTACTATGAGAGTCCTGTTCTACTATTAGTTTGACTTCTGGATATTTGTTATTTTCTTAGATTCTCCAGTGAATTTCAGGTAGGTTAAAGTACTCTTCAAAATTGTAGGCTCTAAGAAACTTGAAAGCTTATTTTGTCTAGGTTCCCTCATCAACTGATAGATGTTAACTGCATGTCCTAAACTCCCACTGAGTAAACCAATCTCCGGAAATAAATCGCCTACAATTAGGAAATGAATTGTTTTTTTTATGAAACAAGAATAAGACAACCTTTTGGGGCAATAATATCCTATTGAACTCAGAGTAGAAAGTTCACCTCCTGTAAAGTAAGTAATTTTTCACCAAATATGGGTTATTCACTGGGAATAGTCAGGCCAGGATGCATCTCATTATCATACATCTGTCTATCCATTTATTGATCATAAGTCTATCTAATATCTAGTCTTTTGGTCAAGGATGAGAAAGAACTTGCTGAACAGTCCCATGAAAATTCTGTCTCCAATCCTAGAAAATTTAAAGTTGTCTGCGACTACCCTTCTCTTATCTCCCACTATCAATTTGTCCTGGGGGTGTCTCTCTAATCCACCTCCCGAGACACACACACACACACACACACACACACACACACACTTCTCTTATTACAAAGGCTCCATCAGGAACTCACTGCCCACCATGTCCTGGATACTTACATCACCATCTCTTCTCCTCACTGATAACAGGACCATCTGCCTGACCTCCAGATTTGCACAAGTAATTATTTTGATTAATGGTTCCTCATTGTACAGAGATCAAGAAGATTGTTAAGAGGAATGGCTTTTGTACAGACTGTCTGAGTCATGTAACCTTAATCAGGTTACTAAATATTTCAGTTCCTCACTTGTAAAGTGGAAAAAATTTATGCTACTGGAAGTTCTAGACAGAGCAATTGGGGAGGGGGGGCACAAAAGAAATAAGGAAACAAAAGCCATCCAAATAAGAAATAAAGAAATAAAATGTCTCCATTTGCAGATGGCATAATCTTATATATAGAAAACCCCACGAACTTCACAAAAAAAACTGTTTAAACTAATAAATAGATTTAGTAAAGATGCAGGGTACAAGGTCATCATTCAAAAATCCTTTCTGTTTCTATAAGTTAACCACAAATTATCCAAAGAAGAAATTAGAAAAACCATCAAAGCAACAATAGCAACAAAAATAATAAAATACTTAGGAATAAATTTAACCAAAAAGGTGAAAAAATTATTCACTAGAAACTGTAAAGCATTGATGAATACAAAATTGCAACTAGATAGAAAGAAAAAGTTCTATAGTACTGTAGGGAGACTACAGTTA
Organism: Galeopterus variegatus; assembly: GCF_000696425.1. NCBI lineage: Eukaryota > Metazoa > Chordata > Mammalia > Dermoptera > Cynocephalidae > Galeopterus > Galeopterus variegatus. The sequence goes on along the minus strand of NW_007737606.1, from coordinate 35,844 downwards.
ACAATTCATTATATAATTTCAAATATCTACTAAAGAGGATTTTGAATATTCCCAACACAAAAAAAATGATGAATGTTTGAGGTAAAGAATATGCTAATTACTTTGATTTGATCCTTGCACATTGTACACATATACCCAAATATCACGATGTACCCCAAAATATATACAATTATTCTGTATCAATTAAGAAAAATAAATTTAATAAAATAGAAAAGAAACACACGCACATACAGAAATGAAGACACAAATAAATGGAAAGATATTTCATGTTTATGAGTTAGAAGAATCAATATTGTCCAAATGGTCGTACTATTTAAAGTAGTCTGAAGATTCAATGCAATCCTCTAAAAATTACAATAACATTTTTCACAGAAATAGAAAAACAATCCTAAACTTTGTATGGAACCACAAAAGACCCCAAATAGCTAAAACAGTCTTGAGAAAGAAGAACAAAGCAGCAGGCATCATATTTTCTAATTTCAAATTATATTGCAAAGCTATGGCGATTAAAAGAGTGTGGTATGGGCTTAAAAACAGACACATAGATCAATGGAAAAGATTCAAGAGCCAAGAAAAAAACTTATGCATATATGGTCAACTAATCTTTGACAAAGGCATCAATAATTCACAACAGGGAGGGAAAGGATAATTTCTTCAATAACTGGTGTTGAGAAAACTCAATATCCAAATACAAAAAAAAAAAAAAAGTGAAATCAGACTCTTATTTTACATCATACACAAAAATCAATACAGAATGGTATAAAGACTTAAATATAAGACCTGAGACCATAAAACTCTAAGGAAAAACATGCGAGAAATGTTCCATGACATATTTTTGGTTAATAGATTTTTAATACAACATCAAAACATAGGCAACAAATGCAAAAATAAACAAGTGAGACTTATATCAAACTAAAAAGTTTCTGCACAGCAAAGGAAACAATCAACAAAATCAAAAAACAACCTACAGAATGGAAAAAAAAATATTTGCAAACTATATATCCAATAAGGGGTGATTATCCAAAATATATAAAGAACACATCCAACTCAATAGCAAAAAGAGAAATAACCCAATTAAAAGCCAGACAAAGAATCTGAATAGACATTTTTTCCAAAGACATACAAATGGCCAGCAGGTATATGAAAAAGTGCTCAACATCATTAATCAGGAAAATGTGAATCAAAACAATGAGATACCACTTGACACCTGTTAGGATGGCTATTATCCAAAAGTCAAAAGATAAATGTTGGCAAGAATGTGAAGAAAAGTGAATCCTTATACAGTGTAGGTGGGAATGTAACTATATGCAGCCAAGTTATGAAAAACAGTATGGAGATTTCTCAAAAAAATTAAAAATAAAACTACTGTATAATTCAGCTATTCCACTTATGGGTATATAACCAAAGAAATTAAAGCTATAATCTCGAAGAGATATCTGCATTCCCATGTTCATTGTAGCATTATTCACAATAGCCAAGATATGGAAACAGCTTAAGTGTTCATCAATGAATGAATGAAAGAAGAAAATGTGGCGTATATGTGTGTGTATACATATGTGTATGAGTGTGTGTATATATATATATTTAATTGTGTGTGTGATATATATTCCATAATATATTTTAGTGTGTGTGTATATGTGTGTGTATGTATTCCATTGTGTATGTGTGTATATATATTCCATTGTAAAATATAGATATATGTATGTATACATATATGCATATATGTTTATATATGCATTTATATATTCCATTGTGGTATATATGTGTGCATGTATATTTCATTTTGTGGATAATATATATTCCATTGTGTATACAAAATATATATTCCATAATAAATAATATATGTCTAATAATACTTCATATTAATATACATCTATAATATTCAATTTTTAAGAAGAAGGAAATTCTGCCATGGCAACATGGATGAGCCCATAGAATGTAATGCTATGTGAAATAAAGCAGACACAAAAAGACAAATACTGTGTGACCTCACTTATATGTGGAATCTAAAAAATGTGAACTCCCAGAAACAGAGAGTAGAATGGTGGTTGCCAGGGATCAGGGTATGGGGGAAATGGGAATTTGTCGGTAAAAAGGTACCAGCTTGCACTTAGAAGATGAATAAGGTCTTGAGACTCAATGTAAAGTATGGTTACTATAGTTAGTAATAATGTATTGTATACTTGAAATTTGCTAATAGTGCATATTAAATATTCTCAACATGCACACGAAAAAAGTAACTTTGAGGTATGGATATTTTAATTAGATTGATTGCAATAATCATTTTGCAATGAATATGTAAGTTAAAATATTAAGCTGTACACCTAAAATATATATAACTACTATTTGACATCACTGTAGCATTTTATTTTGTTTTACAAAAAATGAGTCCTCCATGGACTGGAAATTTAAGAAATAAGAACAAAAATTGGCCCCTCACGATAGATAGCTTGAGAGTCATTCTGAGATGATAATAACCAATTAGCAGAAGTGCTGTAAATTTGGTGAGAACAGGGGGTTTGATATCTGACAGATCTCTGTGTTGAGTGCTGGGTGGGCCACGTACTGGCTGTCTGATCTGAAGATAATTGTCAAACCATCTGAGACTCAGCAGGCCTTGTAACTGAAGGTGAGAATAGTACCTACTTTAAGTGTTCGTTTTGGAGAATGTTTATAAAGAAAGCAGCATATTTCCTGGGATAATGATTTTTTTTTAAAAAAAAAAAACCTGTTACTTCTAGAGACAAATGCAACATTCATAATTGAAGTGCACCTATCTAGTATGTGAAAAACTTTTGGGGAAAAAAGCCCCAAAGCTTTGTATCTTTTCTGATGATTGATGAAAATGATCAAACAGTTTCAGTTTCTATATAGACATTGGATCATCTATCAAATGAATACCATACCTTCTAGTTATGTATTTAAAACAACTAAATCATCCTAATACACACACTGCTCTGTGGATAAGATCCCTTTTGTGATCCAGGGTTATTTTGTATGTCAAATGCTAAATCTTGTTTCATTCCTCTGTCACAAGGTATATACATATATATATATGCAACCCCCATGTATTTTTCTTGCCATTCTTGGTTTGATCAATATCCTCTGTGCCGATTTTTAAAGCAACTATCTTATGCTGCTCTAGGTAATTTTCCCTGTCCATTTTAAGTTTGATATTTCTCACTAGACCTGTCTGCAAGTATGCTTTATAGTGCCATTATCCAGATCCCTTAGTGAGATAGATGTCTTTCCTTGGAAAATTGAAGCAAGGTTACCCATTTGTATCATCTAAGAGTCAAAACCCCTAATTCTATGTATGTATGGTAAAATGTGTCTCATGAAACAGTTTCCTAAAGCCTCTTTAAAACCCTTCTAACTAATGGAAATTTTTGCCTTCCATGAGGAGAATAATAATAAACATTTGTATTTTGCTTTAAACATCCAATGTTCATTTGCATCTATTTATTCCTCACAACCCCGTGAACAGTCTTCTCCCCAGCTTATGAAAGAGTTATGCAAGCACAAAGACGATACAATACAAGCACCCAACCTACTACAGAGTCCGTGTATTAGATGCAGACATCCCTGGAACAAAGAGTTGTCAAGGTGATGACGGCTAGTTATGTCTTTCATAATGGATCACTTTCTGCTAAAAGACATTATGTATGTACAGTCCACTAAGCCATATGCACCTCCCTCAATTCTAGTTTCTATTTGATTACCGGATTTTCTCTTAATGAAACATTTATAATCATTTCCTTTACAACATCAATGTGCTAGGTTCCAGGAAAAATAAAGATTCATTAAATTAGCTAATGCCAGTAATAGTTTTATTTTTATTTAAGCCAGTAATACCACACACTTATAAATATCCAGAAGTATATTTTAAGTTATCAACAAGGCAGTTTTACTCAAGACAAAAAGCTAAGCAGATATAGGCACAAAATTAAATATGCTTTGCCTATGAAATTTTTCTAGCTAACAAAAAAGAAATGGATAGGCGATCGTTTATAGGAAAGTTGTCTAAAATTAAGCTATTTTTCAATTTATTCAAAAACTTAATTTGATATATTTTTCCTGAGTAAAACAAGCAAGAGGCAGAGTCAGGCCTGAACTGAGTTTCCAGACTCCAGATGCTGCGTTGTTGCTGCCCGTTTGCAGGGGAGCAGCCGGAGAGGCGAGCTCATTACTCCACTTCCACGTCTTGCAAGCACGTCACCCTTATAATCTAGGTCTGTCTACCTAGGATCACTGGAGTGTTGAACTGCAGAATTCGAAAAGCTTAAGATTGTGTGTGCTAGGGTTGGTATTTAAGCCTGTCTGAATATGCCACTTTTTAGCCAAACAAACCAAACTCAAAATGAGGGAAATCTGCCAAGACAAACTTGCAAACCCAAAGTTTAAAAACACTGAAATTACTGTCGTGTAGCACTCCAATGTAAATGTTGTCACATTGGACCAGAGGCCAGCACTATAGGAGCTGATTGAAAATCATTCTGTGTCATTGATTGGCCCTTGTTGACAATGGCAGAGAATACTACATACCTACCCCAATATTTCTTCTCCCCTTCCTTTTTTAACAAAACCCTAAATTTTAGCTGTACACATTGTTTCTCATCCAGCAGACTCTATGTCCCAGTGGTCCCCTTCCAGATTAACTACCATTGCTTTGATTCAACCCCCGCCACTTTGAGAACAAGTTGAAGCAAACTTCCAGCTGTTTTCTCTGCCTCCTGCCTTGCCCACCTGTATATCATTTTTCACGTTGCTAAGGGTGCTTTTTATAAAACTCAAATTCAGTCATGCTTTCTCCTTGTCCAAAATTCTTGAATGCTCTTTATGTCTTAAAATAAAAAGACTAAGCTCCACAGCTTGGCACATGAGATTCTTAAATATCTGAGTGCTGGCCATCTTTTCAGATCCATCCCTTGACATTGCGTCCCTATGCATCCTATACTATAAAAACACTGCTTCATCATCCTTCCTAAACAAATCAAACTCCTGTAAACTTGTTATTTCCTAGTCTTTGTAAAAACACTTAAGCATCTCCTGACCTACGCTTCTTCCTGGGCAGAAGCCAATCTTTTCTGCTATGTTCTTAAAAAGTATTTATACATTCCCCTATTATAGCTCTTATAATATTTTTTATAGCTGATTCCAAAAACTGCATGTATTCTTCTGGAGAAGAGTACTGTTTTTTTTTGGTCATCTCCCCACCCTCAGGGCCTTCTGGAGAACCTCAAAAAATGTAGGTAGTTAATATACATTTGATTTCTGACTGGCAACAGAGAGTTTGCAATTTTGGTGAGCTGTTGATCATCCCTACACCACTAACATAACTTCCTTTGTCTTTCCTCCATAGAGCTCACGTTCTACAAGAATAGGAGATGTAGTGAGGTGTCAAGATACCAACAAAGGTCTCCTCTAAGTGCATGCAGCAAGTGTAGGTCTTTGATATAAATCCCTCCTTACAGAACTTGGAACTGAGTCATGTGATGCTTTTAAGATTGAGACAGGCTGGAATGGAGGTTCTGTGGTCAATGTCATATAATTTAATTAGCTTAAATGAGACAGAATAACTCTGTGTAGTAGATGGTCTTATTATCCTAATTTTATCATAATTAAAATACATTTTATGTAGCCCTGGCCATCATTAGCAAAGATTTACAACATGCAGATTCCAAAATCGTCTGCATAGAAACAACCCATGGACTGATGGAGCTGTTATCTTTCAAAGGCAATTTTTAATCCTTTCAGTGGGATTCTCACATATCTTTTCTGGAGTCTTTCGGAAATCCTTGGCCTACTCCATAAAACATCTGCTATTTAATGACAAGAGAGCGGATCCACTGAAAAGTCAAATTCTGATATCACCAGGCTTCCTCAACCAGTATTCATTATCTGCCAGGAATGTTCAAAGCCATAAGTAAAACATTTCAAAACTAGCATCATAGCCAAATATTTGCTTCTTGTTTTTTTCTTTCTCCATGATGTACTGAGATTCCAGAGAGACACCAGTGAGCGGGAACCGGTCTGTATGTGGGATCCGAACCCTCGGGCGGGAGCGCTGCCGTGTTTCCCAAGCGGCGCACTATCCAGTGCACCACCGGGCCGGCCCACAAATCTTATATCAATTTGAGAAAGACTTAAACCTGTCATTTTTACATACATTAATAAGAATCTTAAGTGAGACTTAGAGTCTTAGCTGCAGTAAAAAGAAAATTCAAACATTGTCTTTAAACAGAGAACTTCAAATAGAAACGTATTTAAGAAATACGTAAAGACAACGAATGCTTTACATATTGAAAATACAGGAAGAGTTGGTTAGTCCGGAGATGGCAGGTGACAGGGGCTATATGGGCATCAGGGTAGGGCATGACATGATATAAAGGGTGTTTTAGAAAATATCTGTCTCAGTAATCAGGGAAGGTAGAATAACAAAAAGACTGTGAGTGGCAATTAATGTGATAAGAGGAGAGAAGAGACTAGAGGTCTTCAGTCATAAAAGATGCACGTCACCCCTATATACACACAACATTCTCAGGGATACCATTTGTACCTTTCTGCCTTTTAGCTTAGAGAGGCGCAAGTCAAACTTACTACTGCCTCCATTTTACTTAAAAAACTTAAAAAATAGTTATCATTAAGTTGTTCCACATGTGTTTTTCTAAAGCTCTTGTAGCTAAGCCAATAAACCAATTAGCTCAGCCTAAACAAATTCTTAACCTTTGAGAATTTCCTGTACATTATGCATGTGTAAACATTTATGGCATTATAGAAATTGTCAGAGGGGAGGAATGCAATTTAGGCATCTGTTTGTCAAATGAAGTTTGCCTAATTTTCCATTTTCTCAGGTTTCATAAAAAATGTTATGGAGGAGAATCAGTGGGTTAAAAATAAAAACAGTCAAATATATATCACGTAAACTGTACATTGTTATAGACACTGAAATTTCATTATCCATTACTTATTTATAGTTAAAGTCCATTAATGTGTTATAACTCAACACAAGAATGCCTTGTGAAAGACAAAGAACTAATTTTCTTAGGAAAAGATTCTTGTTCACCAAAACACATATCCCAACACACACACTTGCCTGCACACCCTCACAGGTCCTGTTAAAGAAATTCTCAATTAGAGAATATTCTCTTTAATAGAGATAAACTAACCAGTCCAAATTGAAAAAAAAAGTCTTTAAACATCATATGATGTGATTTTTTTTTAAGCCTTCTATTTATTCCGTGCTTTACGCTTTACAAAGTATCACTACATTCATAATTTTTGTTTCATAATGATGTGACCAGAATGGATCTTTCTGTCTTGGCAATGACAATGACTCTGGTTCCCGATAGACATAGTTTAAAGAGCACAGTATAGTTAAATGTGTACTATTTATCAGCATGGGCAAGGGCCTTTAGGCATTTCCCTTATCTCTTTCCCATGCCCAACTCCATACCATCACCATCCACAGCCAAGGCCTAATGCATCTCCCGAAACATATAAAATGTACTGAGCCTTGTTTTTACTCTGAAAGTCTTGTGAATTTCAAATTTTCTGCCACAATCAGGCCATATTTGTTTTGGTGTAAATTATTTTCCCCACTTCTAAATCTTACAGGAAAATGCCTCATGTTGGTTATGTGGCCTTGAGGACACCCACCATATTATGTCACGTATGGCCGGCCCAGCTGCGGAATCACTTCTGCACTGTCAAAAGACCAAACCCCAATCAGCTAAACTAGGTGTAATAAGAGTAGTCATCCCTTAACCTCTATTCCTGTATATGTCACCAAGGTTCTCACTCATCTTTCTGGTAGAGAATGGAAAAAATGTTAGGAAGCATCTACCAAGGGGAAGAGACCCTCATTGTTTGAGCTCACCGCACATGTGGACTTCCAAGGGAGAGAAGTACCAGAGGGAAAGGGGGAGAGGGGAGTAAGGAAGAAATTGGTAAAGGGCCATGAAAAATGATGGCATTGTGTAAGGTTGAATAAACTAATTATTATCCTGATATTGCACACAGGTAATGATATTCAACTATGTACCCACAGATATGGACAATGAACTGCTACAATAAAAATTTTTTTTTTAAAAAAGCTGATCTAATCTAAAAGGGTCAAGAGGATAAGAAAAGACCCACAAAGAAGAGCAAAGAGTTGGCTGACCAAGTAAATGCAAGAGCTTTTCATTTGTCTCCATTCCTGACGTCAGGTCTCATTTCTTAGCATTAAAGCCACTAGTGTTCTGAGACTTGATTCATTAAAATGTTTCTTTCGGGAGATTAAGTTGGATCCTTGCTCCTCTTGGAGGTTAGATTCTGACCACTGTCATTCCCCTACATTTTAAACTTTTTTCCATTAACATGGGGAGTTTCAGAATTAACCAGAAATACTGTTTTCTGTAAACAGGGAAATCAACACAATTTGAAAGCAGTCCCACCTGGAACTTCAAGAGAGTGATTCTCCACCCTGGCCACTTTTTCCATGAATCAGCCGGGGGTAAATAAATAGCTTGACTCCTTAATGTCTTTTATCTCCTTTGGGGTACATCTACAAGTTATTGAATTGGGTCAGGTCATTGATTTGATAATGCTTGCCACAAGACCCTGTTGTAAACTCTCCAAAGAAAACTCCCTTTATTTGTCATCTCAGGTCATGTGTTGCACTAGCAAGTAAATTACACGTTATGCAAAAGTATATTAGTTTATGAAATGCATAACAGATTTTCAAAGATACCCAATTCCAATAAAATAAAGAATCTCAACATCTGTGTGCATTATGTACAAATTCAAAGGTTAATTAAATTACCCTAGGCCATCCAGCTGTAAGCAGAAGAGCCAAAATTCAAATTGACCTAGAAAAGGAAGTCTTTGATAATGTTTACTGTCCTGTGTCCTTCCTTCCCTTTACTGCTCATCTCACAGTGCTTAAGCTCTTAAATTTCCCTTTCCAATATATCTAACATTCTCTCAATTACTCTTTCCCAAACAATTTATCTTAGTAAATAACAAACAAACAAAAAGGAATGGTTTGTTTAGTAACAAGTAACCCAAGAGTAAACCTTTGTATTATTTGAGTATTTCCCATTATTTTAAATTTATTTTCTAAAAACTATTTGGTAAGAAAAAAGTACTAAAAAATCCTAACACTTAACAAATGTCTTCCCATTTTCACTGTAAAAAGATATTGCATTGTTGTTTAAGCCTTTTCCTATCTAGAATTACAATGTGACAAGTCTTTTCTGTAACATACAGTTTGGAATACCAAGAGTATCTTTAATTTTACTTTTAAAGTTGTAAAACTGTTAGAGATAACTTTGGGAAAATTGGTGAATATTTGTTTGGAAAGGCCAAAGATGATAGTAACAGAATCAGGACCTAGGCAAGTGTATATGTCTGATCAGAGTTTAACTGTACTGAAAAGCTTTCCAAAGCAGCAAGGGAAACAACTTGCCCTTTAATAATGCTGATCAAAACTTTTGTCATAATTATGCATAATTGTAGCTAATTGGCTAAGTACTTATAAAAACCTGGAAGTTCTGTCAGGTCAAAGTTAGAGCATGCTAAATAGACTTAGAAAAGAAAAAAAAAAATCTGTTTTCATCTTTAAAGGAAAAAACTTTTCAGATAATAGCTTTCTTTGGAGTTACATAGATATTTCCTAAGCACCAAATTTATTTTCAAACAGTGCATTACTGTTAATGTTGACTTTATTATCTTTGTCATCCTGCAGGACGTATTTCAATTGTCCTTTCATTCAGCTGACATGGAACTTGTTTAGAGAGATGAATAATGGTTAAGTAAGTACATGCACAGGACCATTTGGGTTGTTGCAGTAACAGTACATACAGTCTCAATGATTTTCAGAGTTATGTAAATTAAGCTATTTACATTTTACAGATTGAGTTTATATGTAGTTTCCCCCCCAAAAAATGTCATGGTCTATTTTTATTAGAAAGAATTTTCCACATCTATTCACTCCAAAAAAGTAAGAAACAAATTTTTATGTAGTGGTATATATGAGAGCTTTTGCATAAGAAAAAAATATTTATAATATTTGTGTTTATAATTTCTTAAGACCATTCATATAAACAGATGTGAACTACTACATATATGTGTGTGTGTGTGTGTGTGTGTGTGTGTGTGCACATATAAATATACATATTTGCTTTTAATTTGTTATACATGTGCTTGTTTGGGACAGTTC
>NW_007737606.1:23651-24933 GCF_000696425.1 Galeopterus variegatus | reverse complement strand
TGTGTGTGTGTGTGTGTGTGTGTGCGTGCACACATATAAATATACATATTTGCTTTTAATTTGTTATACATGTGCTTGTTTGGGACAGTTCATTCTCAATTACTGGCCCACTGCATTAACAGACTGAAGACCTATTCATAAGTAAATGCATTACATATATCCTCTCCACAGTGATGGCAACTGCAGGCAGTTTTTGGATATGACTTATGTTACAAAGAACCTTTGGTGTGTAAATGGAATACACCGTTCAACCACTTTCAGGAAAGTATATGTGAAACAATATGTTTTTCATAAATATCTTTTTTTGTAATACTGGAAATGTAGTTAACATGCTTGCAACATGTCCCCATAACTTATTTTATTCAATTGCCAGAACTTGAAATTGAACTGAATAAAAGAAAGAAGGCTGAATCAGAAAGCATATAAGTGAGGGGAGCTAAACACCACATTGCACTCCAAAATGTGTGTGGTTTATACGACAAACAGAATAATTCCAGGTTATTCTGACCTATACATTTTTAGCTTTCCCTATTCTAAACTAAAATTAATCAAATGTGGCTATTTTTTCCTACAGTTCTATAATGGCTCATACACAGACATTGCTGTTTACCCAAGAACCTTGTTCATAAGTAGACAAATATATCTAACCATAAGATTCCAAGGTGAGTCAAAGAAAATGTCATGCAAAACTCTGTGAAGCCCAGATGGTCCATCAACAGTTAATTAAGTAGCAGAGCCTGAAACAGCTATGAAGCTGTGAACCCAAAGACTGTAGCTATTTCTGGGCTCCTGTAAAGAGAAAACCAAAATGTTCTGGGAGCTGATAGGAGGGATCTGTGACATCACGGGGAAAAACAAATAGCAATGCACACACCTACACACACACACACAGACAGTCCACAGTGCAGACTAAAAGCATACTGGTGATGCTAGGAGACTGAATGAGTTGAGACATGTGTAATGGGATATAGAGTCTTCAGCAGAGACCTTTAGTCTTTGTCAGCATCTTTAATCTTCTTTAATGCAACTGAGACTAAAAGTCATTAGCCTCTCCCATCTGTTCACATAATTACATAAAACAGGAAGTAGGTCTATTTCCCATGCCTGGGCATCACCGTCTCTACTCACTGGCCTCGAGAAGTCTTCAAAACCTTTCTAGTAAACTGTGGATATGGGGAGCAGTATTTAGTAATAATCAAGGCAAACGAGTTCTGTGTGAGAATATGCAAGTTGCTTAAGCTCTCTGAGCCTTGAGTTCTCTAGGTATAAATGGTGTGTATTA
>NW_007737606.1:20256-22349 GCF_000696425.1 Galeopterus variegatus | reverse complement strand
ATGATTTCCAAAACCTAGGTGATGAGTCTGATCCAATGGACACCTCTGGGCAAATAGGACTGGGAGAAATGACACATTGTTTTCCAAGACTTCATTGTGGCTACCCTTAGCTCCTGCCATAGTGACCCATGCTACAAAGAGATCTTCATTCCACACCACAGCCCACCACTACGAATATTCTATTTTTGCATTTAAAAAGTACACCATTGTATACTTAAATACAGCTTCTTTTTCTTTTATTTGTTTTTTACATTCTCTGGAAGAGTACCAAAAAATGTCACAAACAGATAGAGTGACTCATTACAAATGCCATTCTTGTGAAACCCTTTTCACAATAACTTTGAAGCAGTGAAATATAATTCTTCAAAACATCTTGTGATTGCCAGATGTGGGCAGGGACCATGAGAAATAGCTGTCGATCAGATCATGAATTTATGAAATGTATTTTGAACATGTAGAATATCCCTGGATTTGGAAGGACATATTGACAATAGTACTAATAAATAAAAACAATAACAGCTAACTTTTCCTGAGCACTTAATATGCATCAGACATGTTCTAAGCAGTGTTCTCCTCATGGGAAGATGTTTGTACTTTGCCGTAGGTCCCACAGCTACCCAGGAGCAGAGCTGGGGTTCGAATGCAGGTGGTCTGGCCTAGAAGCTTGTGTTCTGCTCATCAGCTATAGCACATGGAAGCTACACAAGGTACAAGGATGCCAATCACTCCTTTAGGTGCAGACAGTTTGGAAAGATAAAGCACTTTCACATCTTCATGGAGCCAAATCACGTCTGCCATCAGCTTTTATAAAAGATGGCTGTAGGGGCCGGCCCGGTGGCGCACTGCTACAGTGCGCCGCTTGGGAGTGCAGCGGCGCTCNATATGCAAGTTGCTTAAGCTCTCTGAGCCTTGAGTTCTCTAGGTATAAATGGTGTGTATTACCACTATAAAATTGAAACGTTGTGAGAATAAAATGAGATTTTCCATGTGAGAATAGTGGCACAGTAAGAGTACATTATACCATAACAAAAAACATTAGCTGCTGAGATGATGATGATGATGACTGTGATGATAATAATGATGTCATCTTCCTCGACTTCAATTTCTAATATATTTTATTATTATTTAAATATATAAATCAGTATCAGTCAATAAATATATGTTGAAAGAATGAGTGAATGTAAAAGCTTAATTCTGTGGGATAGATATGAACGCCACCGTGTCACCAAGGATAGAGCTCATTTCCAGACAGGTTAAATGAACACTCTCGCCCAGCTAGCAGCAATCAGAATGGGTGAGCGGACCTCTTCTCATTTCATCCACTTGCTTCATCACAATGTGCAATCCACATTTACTGATCTGGATTTCACTGGATCAACACAACACATCTGTTGGACTAAGAAAACAGGTCTTTAAATCTCAAATGCAGGTGAGATAACTAATGACCAAAGAGGTTGAACATTTTGCCCAACATCATCACATATGTCTTGGGAAAACGGACTATATGCTGACTTTAGTGATGTGAGGGATGGAAGACATAAGAATTTTCTTCTGGCCCCATGATTTCCAAAACCTAGGTGATGAGTCTGATCCAATGGACACCTCTGGGCAAATAGGACTAGGAGAAGTGACACATTGTTTTCCAAGACTTCATTGTGGCTACCCTTAGCTCCTGCCATAGTGACCCATGCTACAAAGAGGTCTTCATTCCGCACCACAGCCCACCACTACGAATATTCTATTTTTGCATTTAAAAAGTACACCATTGTATACTTAAATACAGCTTCTTTTTCTTTTATTTTTTTTTTACATTCTCTGGAAGAGTACCAAAAAATGTCACAAACAGATAGAGTGACTCATTACAAATGCCATTCTCCTTGTGAAACCCTTTTCACAATAACTTTGAAGCAGTGAAATATAATTCTTCAAAACATCTTGTGATTGCCAGATGTGGGCAGGGACCATGAGAAATAGCTGTCAATCAGATCGTGAATTTATGAAATGTATTTTGAACATGTAGAATATCCCTGGTTTTGGAAGGACATATTGACAATAGTACTAATAAATAAAAACAATAACAGCTAACTTTTCCT
>NW_007737606.1:18517-19347 GCF_000696425.1 Galeopterus variegatus | reverse complement strand
TATTCAATATTCCTCATAAAAGACATGTGTGAGAAATTATTTCAGACTAGGCAGAAATTGTCTCTCCTGATTATTACTTTTTATTTTATTAGAAAAGAAGAACCATAAAACCTCTGTTTTTCTATATTTACTTTGTCTACTAGAAAGCTCAGAGAGAAGCTTTGAGGTAATCGAAGCAGGTTTATAAAGTTAAAGTTTTTTGTTATGATTATTACCCTTACCTGTCCTAAATTACTAGACTCTGTTATTTTCTTTTTAATGTAAGTTAATGAAATGCAATTCCTTTAATGTAAACATTTTAATTTTATTATTTATGTATTTTAATTTTAACATCTTTAAAATAGATCTAGTCTTGTAGACAAGCAACCAAAGTGGACTGTAGTGGACCATTTTATATACTCCTTTGGTTGAGTGAATGCTGAGGTTTTATGGTTTACATTATTCGCTGTATTTGCTGTTTTCTAAAATTTTAACAGGTGTAGATTTGGTTGAGAAAAGGGTATGATTTTCCCTATCATCTTTCACCAGACTCCTCTTATATTTCAAATTCATACTGAACATGGTACATGCAATCCAAAGAGATAAAAAAACTATTATAAATTAATGAAAAAAAATAATGAGAAAAGTCACACATAAATCAATCACATGGACTATAATTATAGCCTTTATTCATATCAGACTAATAAAAGAGTTGATCTTTGACACGTTGCTCTAGGCAAAAATTGATCCAAAGTCCTTTCTACCACATAAAGGCTTTTTGAATAAAAACAATATGTGAATTGATTCTTAAAGAAGTATGAAGAATTATTTGGCAGACTCCATCAGAAAAA
>NW_007737606.1:11070-16987 GCF_000696425.1 Galeopterus variegatus | reverse complement strand
TTTCCATTTCCCTGTGACTTAATTAAAAAATAGTTAATTCAAAGTAACTAGAAAACAATAGAGAAAATAAGGTACTTTCTCATATGATAAGGTCCTACCACCACTTACCTGGAGGAGAAGTGGAGTGACAGCACTGAGAGGGGAGGACGGTGAAAAAGCAGAAAAAAGAGCAGTATTAAATAATGATCAATTTACAAATAATTCTTTTTAAAAGAAGCTAAATGCAGATGTTATTTTCTTTCAGAGGAGGATTTCTGCATGCAAAAAACATTATGCATAAATTCTACCAATAAATGACCTTGAGGTCCTTTTGTCTATGTATATATCATTGTTCAGATTTTATTGATCATACAAGAAAATCAATCATATAGTGGCTTGGTGATTTCAACCTTTGAAATTCAGCCAATGAAACCCCATAAAGAATAAAAATGTCAGTTAGTATTATCAAATACTGCTGATGAGAGTGTAAACAGGTGTAACTATTCTGAAGCCAAATAGGAAAAACTATAGAGAAGCTACAAAAGTCTCAACCATTTGGTGCAATAATTCTAAGTTTAACAATGTTTCCTACAGAAAGAGTCAGAGATGTGTACAAACATGTTGCGACAAATAGACACAATAGTGAAAAGCTGGAGCAACACAAATGATCAGCAGCAGGAGTTTAGTTAAATATGCTGCATCCATACAGTGCAACACCATTCAAACACTGATTACTTTTAATAGAGAAGGAAAAAGAAGTGACATGGAAAATAAACAGTCATGCTATATCGTTATGGGAAAAATCTACACAAAAAATAATAATTATTAAGTTTGATCTATAGTAGCTAAAGTTACATTAGCTGCTGTAATAAATTAATATTCCCAAAGACTTCCCCGAATAGAAAGTTATTTCTTTACATGTAAAGCCTCATTGTTAGGCTACTGTCCTTCATACAGTCACTTAGGAATCTATTTTGATAGGAACTCTGCTGTCTTCATGAGGCTGCTTTTCCAGGTTACTCTGGGCAACAGCCAGCAATGAGTGGGAAGGGAGAGAGGGGCCTGTGTTACGGCCACTCTCAGTTTGCTACCCAGTACTTACTACCATGGCTGTGCTTGGTTAGGGAGTCAGCTGTGCATCCAGAAAAAAATGGGGAGGTTAAATAGCTTTGGTGTACTTACCAACCAGGCTCTGCCAAGAACCCCAACTTTGCATGTGTGTGCATGCACACGTTATACAAGGGTACTTCAAAAAGTTCATAGAAAAATAGAATTAAAAGATAATACAAATCTTTCCANCAAATCTTTCCATGAACTTTTGAAATATGCTCATATGTACACACAAACATATATGCATATATATGGGCATGCACACACATATAAACACATTTGTAAATAAATGTATTTGCCCTTGAGTAGTAGGATATTGGGGTTTTTACTTTCTCATTTATACCTTTCTGTGTTTTTAAAAAGTCTACAATTGTGATATTGCTTTTATAATCAGAAAATTTTAAAATGTAAGAAAGTAATACTGTGATTGCATTGTGTAATTGTTCTACATTTTTCTTTTTTCCATCAAAAATTTACCTAACTTGAAAGTAAGGTTTTAAAGTCAGAAATATCTAACTATGGACAAAATATATTTTCCATAATTAACCCAATTAATATATAATTGAGGCTGAGTTTGCAAGAGTCAGTTTTTCAGGATATACGGGTAAAGACTGGTAATATTCAATGGTCATCTGTTAAAGAATTAATTATATATACGTATTTGTGGTGTGTGTGTTTGTATGCACATTTCAGACACAGCTCCTTTGAACCAACAATGGAACATTTCATTAAAGATGTTTACCAACACGGTACTAGTGTATGTCTATTTCTCTATTAAGGTGTTCTTCACAGTACACTGGTTAAGAAAAAGCATAAAGAGGCAGAAAAAAGTATCATAAGTGGAAGAAAGGATACATTTTAAGAAANCAAATCTTTCCATGAACTTTTGAAATATGCTCATATGTACACACAAACATATATGCATATAAATGGGCATGCACACACATATAAACACATTTGTAAATAAATGTATGTGCCCTTGAATAGTAGGATATTGGGGTTTTTACTTTCTCATTTATACCTTTCTGTATTTCTAAAAAGTCTACAATTGTGATATTGCTTTTATAATCAGAAAATTTTAAAATGTAAGAAAGTAATACTGAGATTGCATTGTGTAATTGTTCTACATTTTTCTTTTTCCATCAAAAATTTACCTAACTTGAAAGTAAAGTTTTAAAGTCAGAAATATCTAACTATGGACAAAATATATTTTCCATAATTAACCCAATTAATATATAATTGAGGCTGAGTTTGCAAGAGTCAGATTTTTCATGATATACGGGTAAAGACTGGTAATATTCAATGGTCATCTGTTAAAGAATTAATTATATATATGTATTTGTGGTGTGTGTGTTTGTATGCACATTTCAGACACAGCTCCTGTGAACCAACAATGGAACATTTCTTTAAAGATGTTTACCAACAAGGTACTTGTGTATGTCTATTTCTCTATTAAGGTGTTCTTCACAGTACACTGGTTAAAAAAAAAGCATAAAGAGGCAGAAAAAAGTATCATAAGTGGAAGAAAGGATACATTTTAAGAAATCAGTAGGCTTCTCCACTTTTCCCTGAGTCAAAGGTGCTGAGGTTCCACAAATAAGAAAGAACACAGCTTGTGAATATCCAGGCATTCAGCAGAAATGGCCACGTGGTAGTGGCCCCCTCAGATCCTGGGACGGTAAATCCAAGCTCCATAGCCAGAAAAAAATGAAGCAGAAATTTGAAACATTTTTCTCCACCTGACCTTTAGATCAAAGTACTCAGGGTCCCCTATGTCACTTGCTTTCTTACATGGTCCTGAAGAAAAGCAAGAAATATGAGCACAGATGGGATCAACCCTTGTGCCTTGGGTTGAGCGTCCTCCCCAAACTTGAGCCCCACTGTGACAGTGTGCTGTGAGGAACACCTTAATAGAAAGAGCATGGGAAATCCTCTGATGGTCATTGAAAGATGGAGCCTTGACGAGGTGACTGTACTATAGGACCATGTGATAATGAATGGGTTAAAAATGATGGTCAGGGGCGTGGTTCTGAGGGTTTTAAAAAGAGAATGAATGAGGAGGTCAGTCTCTCTTGCGGTCTCGGCTCTGCCATTTTTGCAATGTGATACCCTGCTTGTCACCGAAGTCACCACCAAAGAAAGCCTTCACCAGATATGTTCACCTGGACTTTGGACTTCCAGCCTCTGAAAGTGTCAGCAATACATTTCATTTACTTACAAATTGCCTAGATCTGTGTATTTTGTTATAAGCCACAGAAACAGACTAATTTGCCTTGGCTTGTGTTTAAAGCATTTACCAGCATAACCAATTTACCAGTGAATACAGGGCACGAAGAGAAGTGAATACTGGACAGTGGAGGAGTTTCCGTCGCTGAGGTTCCTTTCTCTTGTCCTGACTGCGGGCAGAGGCTGCAGCAGCGACAGCTCCCCACGTGGAAGACTCCACGCTAGAGTGTTAGCCTAATGAGCTCCATTAAGAAAAACAAAAGAATGAAGGGGACCTNATTTGAAACATTTTTCTCCACCTGACCTTTAGATCAAAGTACTCAGGGTCCCCTATGTCACCTGCTTTCTTACATGGTCCTGAAGAAAAGCAAGAAATGTGAGCACAGATGGGATCAACCCTCGTGCCTTGGGTTGAGCGTCCTCCCCAAACTTGACCCCCACTGTGACAGTGTGCTGTGAGGAACACCTTAATAGAAAGAGCATGGGAAATCCTATGATGGTCATTGAAAGATGGGGCCTTGACGAGGTGACTGTACTATAGGACCACGTGATAATGAATGGGTTAAAAATGATGGTCTGGTGTGTGGTTCTGAGGGCTTTAAAAAGAGAATGAATGAGGAGGTCAGTCTGTCTTGCTGTCTCTGCTCTGCCATTTTTGCAATGTGATACCCTGCTGTCACCGAAGTCACCACCAAAGAAAGCCTTCACCAGATACGTTCACCTGGACTTTGGACTTCCAGCCTCTGAAAGTGTCAGCAATACATTTCATTTACTTACAAATTGCCTAGATCTGTGTATTTTGTTACAAGCCACAGAAACAGACTAATTTGCGTTGGCTTGTGTTTAGAGCATTTACCAGCATAACCAATTTACCCGTGAATACAGGGCACGAAGAGAAGTGAATACTGGACAGTGGAGGAGTTTCCGTCGCTGAGGTTCCTTTCTCTTGTCCTGACTGCGGGCAGAGGCTGCAGCAGCGACAGCTCCCCACGTGGAAGACTCCACGCTAGAGTGTTAGCCTAATGAGCTCCATTAAGAAAAACAAAAGAATGAAGGGGACCTGGCCTGTATGGCTAATTAAAGGTCATGTCTCAGGGCAAGGATCTCTGTCACCTTGCTGTCACTGAGAAACTGTGCGGCGGCATTTGCCTCCGTGTGCTTTTATCTGCATTGACACCACTGTGGCTCTGTCCAGGTGTCCTCTGCATCTCAGCGCATCCCAGGAATGTTCGTTCATACTTTTGGTAACAACCATTAATTTTTTTTTTTTTTTCTTTTCTTTTCTTTTTTTTGTCCTTTTTGAGACCGGCCGCACCGTGCTCAGCAAGTGAGTGCTGTGAGCGCACCGGTCATCCCTATATAGGATCCGAACCCGTGGCCGGAGTGCTGCTAAGCGCTGCTAAGCGCTGCTGCGCTCCCAGCGCCGCACTCTCCCGAGTGTGCCACGGGCTCGGCCCTTTTTTTCTTTTCTGATGTTAAACATTTTATACATTTATCACCAAGTATCAGAAAAGCTAATAAATGCAGAGAAAAATCCATGTCACACAGTTGGGAAAGGAATTTACTGTATTGTTTTATTTTCTCTTCTTCTAATTAACACTAGTTCATGCATGCCCCCTCTGAAGGGCTAGGCTACTGAAGTCACTGGTGCAGAGTTATTGTGAATGGCCTCCGGAGGTGAAACAGAGGGTGGCCTATGAAATAGCCTATGTCTCCAATATGAGGGATCCTACGCATAGTTGAGTAAAATAGGTGGTCTAGCTACATACAGCATGAGAAGAATTAGTGCTAGCTCTTCTTTAAAAGTTTGGTACAATACAGCAATGAAGCCGTCTGGTCCTGGGCTTTTCTCTCTCTCTTTTTTTTTTTTTAAGATAGTTTATTATACATACACGTGGGGTGCAACATTGATTTACAATAATTGTGTACAATGTGTGGTGGTTCGATCAAGCTAGTTAGCTTATTCATCATTACAATATACAATCATTCTCTGTGTCCATTAACCAATTCCTCATTAGCCCCCTCCTTCTCCCCTCCCCCTTCCTCCCTCTAGTAACCTCTGTTCTTTTCTCTCTTTCTAAAAAGTTCGACAGATTACTGTGATTGTTGTTTCTTTCTCTCTCTGTCTCTCTTCACCGTTTGTTTATTGATGGATTCAGCTCCCTGTTATGAGTGAGAACTTGCAGTATTTCTCCCTCTGTACCTGGGTTGTTTCACTTAGGATAGTTTTCTCCAGGCTCATCCACATTGCTGCAAATGGTAGAATTACATTCTTTTTTATGTGTGAGTACTACTCCATAGTGTATATATACCACATTTTCCTTATCCAGTCATCCATTGATGGACGTTTAGGTTGTTTCCACCATTTGGCTATTGTAAACAGAGCTGCGATAAACATGGGAGTGCAGTGCAGGTATCCCTGGACTTCTTTTTGCTGGAAGACTTTTTATTACTGATTCAATATTGTAACTTGTTACTGGTCTGTTCAGGTTTTCTATTTCATGTTGGTTCAGTGTTCGTAGGTTATACTCATATGTGCCCAGGAAGCCTGAGCTGGATTGTATTTAGAGACCAGACCAAAAAAAAAAAAAAAAAAAAAAAA
>NW_007737606.1:2896-10561 GCF_000696425.1 Galeopterus variegatus | reverse complement strand
AGCTGGATTGTATTTAGAGACCAGACAAAAAAAAAAAAAAAGACTAGCAAATTATATGTTGAAGGAACCTGGATAGAGTAAAATGCCAGAAATTGTTCTTTTTATATTATGGATAAATAATTATTGGCAGTATTGTGCAATTTATATCCTGGGGAACAAAATGAGTATACAGGGTTAAAAAAAAAATTAGGATTTGTGCTCATTGGTTACTGTCACACATATTTCCCCCACAAGCTCTGGAGGGAGGGAAACTAATTGATTTAGCAAGAAAAACATACATCTAAGAAAACTGAAAATGACATAAAAATATTTGTAAACTACTTTAGATATTTTAGCTACTTTAAAAATACTTTTAAAGTCCATGCATATTAGCTCATGTAACTTGGAGTTTCTTTTAAAGTGGAATTCGTACGCAAATAGGTATTAAACAAATCTATTTTCCAAGTAGATATTTATCTTTCAGTGGAGTCAAAGAAAGTCAGTTCCTTTTTCTTTATCTTATTGGCTATAGGTACTGGTTTGTTATTTCACAGAAAGGTGAATTTGTATGTTTCTACAACTAAGTTTTAAAGGAGGCTCCTAGGGTACATTTTCAGCACAGAATTATGTTTAAATCCTGGTTGACTTACGTGCCACATATAGAATTCAAGGCCTAGGATTTTTTGTGCTAGTTCAATCATTGATGATGCTAATGTCTTAAGTAGTCAGGGACATGCATTTTAAAGCTGAGTTAAACCAGAAGCAGGCCCCGTGGGCTAGGCAGGGTATTGAAAACTCAAAGCTATGAGTCTGTTCCTTGCTCAGCCATTGACTCAGTGTACAATCTTTGAGTTGCATCACCATTATTAACTACTTAATTATTTCATCAGTAAAAGAAGGCTCAGTGAAACATGAAGCAATATAAAACTTCAGAAAGAAAATTATAAAGCTGGGTCTATTCTAAGAGGCATCTGGGCAATACTCTTTAAGGTGAGTAAGAAATTGTACCTCGTACTGCTTTTTAAGTTTCTGAATCAGTCTCTGGTTTAGAAAAGGATTTGGAAGTCACACAGTTGTGACTCTTCCCTGATGCTTCATTTAAATGATGACATAATAATATCTTGATGTATTAGTCTATTTCTGTTGCTTATAACAAAATACCTGGAACTGGATAATTTGTAAGAAAACACAATTTATTGCTTACAGTTTTGGAGGCTAGGAAGTCCAAAGTCCAGGGAACATCATGAGGGCCTGGTCCTTGTGGTGACTACAGGGACTCAGGGTATCACATGGTGAATATGGTAGAGCAGAGACAGCTGACTTCTCACTCCTTTTAAAGCCCTCAGAACCACACCCATGACCACCATTAAACCATCAATGGATTAATCCATTTACTTGGTCATGGGCCTCATAATCTAATTACCACTTTAAAGCCCCACCTTTCAATTACCATAATAGGATTTCCTATCCTCAACAGTTACAGCGGGGATTATACATAGATTTTGGGGGACAAAATTCAATCAATCCTCAGCACTTGATAAATCAGATCTTTTTCTTTGGACTGAGAAAAAGCTTTGGTATTATTTTAGATATCTTAAGTAAGCCTTGCTTCTCAACTGAGAACGCAATCCTCAGCACTTGATAAATCAGATCTTTTTCTTTGGACCGAGAAAAAGCTTTGGTATTATTTTAGATATCTTAAGTAAGCCTTGCTTCTCAACTGAGAACGTAGTTTATATGCTACAAACTTGTATTAGACATTTGCTATATGATCACACACAACCATTTTTAAAAACAGATTATTAAAGGTGAGGACCTCAGATTATGAATTAGACATGAAAATCTCTATCACTACTACTTGCCAGTTCAAAGGGTGTATTAATTTGTTTTCTGTTGCTTATAACAGAATACCTGAAACTTAGTAATTTAAAAAGAAATAGAATCTATTTCTTGCTGCTTTGAAGTCTGGGAAGTCCAAGGTCCAGGGAGCACATCTGGCGAGGGCCTGAGGGGTGGGAACTCTCTACATGGTCCTGTGATGATGCAGGCAAGAAAATCACAAGAGCAAACCAGCTAGCATTCCCACTTGCTCGCCTTATAATGTCATCAGATTACTCATTAGTCCATGAGTGGATTAATCCACTCAGGAGGGCACAGTCCTCATGATCCAATCACCTCTTGAAGGCCCCACCTTGCAAATATCCTAATTGGATTTCCCACCCTCTTACACTTACAGTGGGAATAAAGTTTCCAACACATGAACTTTTGGAGGATACATTTAACCCATAGCAAATGGGTTCTGGTTTACGCATAAGAAGGTTGGCAGATAAATTCAGTATACCCAGTTAAATTTAAATTTCAGATAAATAATAAATTATTTCTTGTCTTATGCAATGTTTGGGACATATTTGTACTTAAAAAAAAATGAGTGTTTACGTGACATTCTAATTTAATTGCATGTCCTGTATTTTTGTTTGCTAAACCTGGCTATCCTCTCCATAAGTCAAGCTATCACCTTAATTTCTGTTCTAGTACCTATTTTCTGTCACTGCACCTCTTCTCATGAGATGGCATTAGATTTTTCCAGGTCACCGTGGTACTCAACATTTGCCTCTATTAAAACAATTAGCAAAACACAATGTAACGCTTTACTTACTTGACTTCTCTCCCGCCCTGGAAAATGAGTTGTCTCAGGGGAAGACCACATGGCATTAGTGCCACTATCACAAAGCACAGCCAGGACTCTACCAGTTCTTAAACATCATCTGTAGGTGCAGGATGTATACTTCCCAGTTCTTCTCACCCATTCACCTGCTTTCTCTCCTTTTGGCTTGCTTTCTCTCTGCAAGAAAATTTTAGGCACTTCCCATAAAGTGAAACCAACCAAAGGAAAATTTCTCACCTACAGTTGTGTGACTCACCCATGAGTTGACAGATTTCAGAACTATTGCAAATATTTTATTAGTATTAATATTTATGATATCAAGAGTTGAAAGTGGCATACTATTTTTCGTAAATTATTTTACTTATGGATCCACGTACACAGCAAATATTTATTAAGTGCATATAAAGTACTTAGCACTGCTGTTACTCTCTAAGAAGGCACTTCAAAAAGTTCATAGAAAAATAGCATTAAGAGATGATACGAATCTTTCCATGAACTTTTTGAAGTATCCTCATATTTTTAAGGAGCAGCATTGAGCGGTGGTGAGAGCAGGACTCTGGAATTAGAAATATGGATTTAAACATGGCTCTTGCCTCTTTCTACTCTGTAAGTCTAGTTTGGCTACCTTATTGGCCTGGTGTGAAGATTAACAGATAACACTCGTAAGACACTTAGTTCATTGCTTGGCCCAATGTAAGTAACCCAACAGATGGCAGCTGCTATTTTTATTAGCTTCAAGATTACCTGTGTGAAATGACATTATCATTCACACGTGTTCAAATATGCTTTCTTGGGTTGATGGGAAAGAAGTGGAATTACAGGGGGAATTTGTCAACTTTCCAGGATCTCCTGGAGAGACGGTCACAGGCAGATGTGCAAATGGTTGTCTGTCACACATTACGTGAGAGAAAATGAAAAAAAAAAAAAAGAAAAGAAAAGAATGGTGCAGGAGTCTTGTCAACCCACATTGTTGTATAACACTGAGGAAATCATTTCACCATTTGGAGCCTCGTTGCCTTCATCTGCAAAGAAGTTAATATCGACCTTGTTTTGAAAAGTGAGTCACTTACGTATCTACAGCGTCTAGCCTAGTGTCTGCCATGCACACAAAACATCATTTAATAAAGGTGATTTCCTTTCTCCTGTTTCCTTCAAATATGAATCCTGTGTTCTTATCTTGGTTTCACGTTTACCTCAACTAGCATTGCAGTTACTTAAACTCACGCTGAACTTCTTTGAATAAGATCTCCCCAGAGTTAGTCACTCAAGCTGAGTCCATCCTCCCTGGACTTTCCGCTTTTATACTCCTAGGCACATTCTGAGCCACTTCGATCAGTCTTTACACTAACGTGGCACCCCAGTAGTGTAGGGGACACATCAGAGCTCCTCCACAGCCACACAGACCTCACATCCATCCCCGTCCCTCACTGAGGTCACACACAGCTCCTCAGTCTTCGTTCTCCTGACGAGTCATCATCCCCAAAGTGCCAAGCAGGTAGTGTAGGGGACACATCAGAGCTCTTCCACGTGCACAGCCACACAGACCTCACGTCCATCCCCATCCCTCACTGAGGCCACACACAGCTCCTCAGTCTTCGTTCTCCTGACGAGTCATCATCCCCAAAGTGCCAAGCAGGAAAGCCTCTTTTCATTTCAATTCTAGCTTCCCCTTGACTTATTGATTTGTTACTTTGCAAACTGCTTCTGTATCATTGCTGTCTCCTTCTCGCTCACCTTTGTCTTAAATACTCACCTCAAGTATGTGTCTGTTATATAAATGCACATAAAAGACAATTATTTTTAATCACTCTGACCTCTTGATTATAGAAAAAGACCCAAAGGAATAGAGAAATTGTACCTAGAAAGGGTCAAAGAAAGAAAACAAAAAAATTCAGAGAGAGAGAAAATCGCCTACCCAAAATGCTAACATTTTAAAAGGAAACGCATTTAAAAGTAAAACAGAGAAAAAAATTCTTTCACCCCCATCTTTACTCTTTTTCATGAAGTAATTTTCATTCTTCAGTGAATATCTTCCTTTTCTCTTATTTTAGGATTTTGGATATGTTATCTCAAGTATTTTACAAAGATGTGTTGTTTTGTCCTTGTATAAGAGCTTCTTAAGGTAATCTCCTTACACTTGATGTAGCAAAACTAAGAAATTAATGCCTTTTCAAAAAATTGAAATAGATCTAATTACCTATTCTTCTGACAAAGAATGACCAATTTGTACTTACATTTTTATCCATTGAATTTCATTCTCACTTATTTTTTAATATACCCTTTCACATAGAAAAAAAAGAGCAAACTCCAACAAAAACAAGTTAACAGTAAAATAATAAGTAATTTTGTATTAAGAAAACAATAAAACGATCTCATTACTGAGGGTTTTGTATTACCCACATCTTCTTGATTTCTTTTGGAAAGTAGACTCACTTCTTTACTTTGCTATAATCCATGCAAATGACAAATTTAAGAATGCTTATAAGTCTATCCAAACTTGCTGTCCTAAGTCTCTGCTACTTTTTCACCATATGAATCACAGTAAAATTTTCTGTGCAGAATTGAGATAATGCCCTTAATCAAGTTTTTTGTTTTGTTTTGTTTTGTTTTTTAATATCAATAGAACAAAATTCAGGCAATAATGCAAACCCTCAGTGTTCAGCAAATATTGTGGCAACTGTGATTGAAAAAGAAAGTAGGGAATTAGGGAAGGAAGGGAGGGAAGCAGAAAAAAAAAGTGAGAAAAAGTAGCCTTTTAAAAATCTCCAGCAGTCCTTCGCTTACTCACAGATGTTAGTGAATAACTTTCATTTGATCTAACTTTGATCCCACTGTCACTGATGTGCCAGCACTGTCCTGAGTGCTGGAGATAAGAAAGAGATGTCCCATTCATTGTTCTTAATGGAACTCACAACCTGAAAGAAGTAACGGGTATAGTTACAAAATATTTTAATGGACAAGAAGACTTTAGTTACTCACGGAAGTCCTAAATTCAGAATCCTTTGGAGTTGTTCAGATGGATTATTTCAATCCCAAGTAATTCTGTGCCTTGAACCAAAATGGCAAACTCTACAGGTTAGGAAGTCATGTTAAGAAGATTTTGGCCACATGCCAGGGGACAGAGCTCTCCAGGAGGAAAATCTAACGTTGTTGGGAAGACATGGGCCATAGCCCACAGGTCAACAATGTGGAAACATCAGCAATGGCACCCGTCATTTCAATTTGATGTTTTTCTTTAAGAATAATATTGAATTGTTTTGAGAAAAAATAATTTTGCTTTTCGTGTTCAAAACTGTTCGAAGTATCTTACTAGGACAATGAGCAGAAAACTAGTGAATACTTTGGCGACTTTCTCTGTGTGCACATACAGGACCAAGGATTCAAATGACCTTGCTTCTCATCTCTGACCCCTAAAATGCTAAAAACTCACTCTTCACAGTTGGACTGCACAGATAAGTCAATGATTATTGTTCGTAGGAAGTCATGTTAAGAAGATTTTGGCCACATGCCAGGGGACAGAGCTCTCCAGGAGGAAAATCTAACGTTGTTGGGAAGACATGGCCCATAGCCCACAGGTCAACAATGTGGAAACATCAGCAATGGCACCCGTCATTTCAATTTGATGTTTTTCTTTAAGAATAATATTGAATTGTTTTGAGAAAAAATAATTTTGCTTTTCGTGTTCAAAACTGTTCGAAGTATCTTACTAGGACAATGAGCAGAAAACTAGTGAATACTTTGGCGACTTTCTCTGTGTGCACATACAGGACCAAGGATTCAAATGACCTTGCTTCTCATCTCTGACCCCTAAAATGCTAAAAACTCACTCTTCACAGTTGGACTGCACAGATAAGTCAATGATTATTGTTCAAACTTCTATGCACTAACCACTTGAAAATGGCATTTTCTGTACTTTTTATAAAATTAGTGTTTAGGATCATACTTTTAGAAATAGAAAGGTCAAGGGCTTCCATAATCTACTTCTCTCTTTTTTTTTCTTTTTAATAAAGCAGTTACAGAGAAAGACTACTTTTATTTTATATGTACACTAGTTTGTCAGGCTGGCATATCAAGTACCATAAACTCGGTGGCTTAAGAAAACAGAAATATACTCATTTTCTCACTGTGGAAGTGGCTAGAAATCAGAAATGATGGTGTTGGGGTGAATCCATTCCATGCTTTCTCTTAACTTCTGGTGGTTGCCAGAAATCCTTGTGTTCCTTGGCTTGCAGCTGTATCTCTCCAATCTCTGCCTCGTCATCACATGGCCATCTTCCTGTGAGCGTCTCCAACTTCTCTTCTTATAGGGACACCAGTCATATTGAATTAGGGCCCACCCCAAAGACCTCATCCTATCTTGATTACATGTACAAAGACCCTATTTCAAAATATCACATTCCGAGGCACTGGGGCTTACTACTTCAACATACTTCTTTACAAAATTCAACCCATCACAACGTGTGATGCTGATGTCACAGTTCTCTTCAAATTGGTTGAATAATAAAACAGGATGTCCAAATTATGAAATAGTGGCAGAAGACACAACTGTCCTATAAACCAGATCATACTGGGTGTTTAATCCATAAAGTACTGAATAGAGACAGATGACCCAATTTAGGAGTGTTACAGTGAGTGACAGATATTTCAAATATGAAAACTCAAAGCTCTAAAGTTTAAAATTAATCTTAAGGTTACAAATAGAAAATAAGCTAACAATTTCTAAAAAAGGAATGTTTAAAAAATTGAATATAATAATATTAAGGATTACACTGAGACAGAAGTGTTTTAACTAAATTCTCAATTATCCTGCTTTGTTATAAGCATACACACTTATTTTTCTGTGCATTCTGAGAGGGCTACCATATTTGGAATAAATAAAAAAAAATCATGGGGCCAGCCCGGTGGCGCACTGCTACAGTGCGCTGCTTGGGAAGTGTGGCAGCGCTCCCACCAAGGGTTAGGATCCCACATGCAGACCGGCGGCTCACTGGCTGAGCGAGGAGTGGGGGCAACACCGAGGG
>NW_007737606.1:0-1602 GCF_000696425.1 Galeopterus variegatus | reverse complement strand
AGAGTGGTAGCTTCCACATCCTCTTTATAAATATAACATAAAATTGATGTGGATTGCATCAGAGTTGATCTCTTGACATTTTGAGTAATGTTTTTGGCATCAATCAGGTGCTTTCAAAATGTACTTTAAAGACACTTTTTTGGGGAATAAGAAATAACTTCTTGCCTATTTGGAGGTAGAGTCTCTCCAGGGTTCTGCTGGCTTGGGGGACAAGCACTACCAGCCATTCTCTCCATCAGCTCGGAAGGGTTGTGTGTTATGCACTCAATTTTTTAGGTTAAATAGAATTAAACTAAATTTTATTTGATATATTATTTTAATGATCCCTTTCTTTTTAAATAGTTGAAGGCACCATAGATATACAAATCACGGTTCAGAATCACTGGTGCCAAAATATTTTTCTGTAAGACTAAATATCTAAATATATATTAGAAATTAATATATTTCAAGTCTTTGATATTTTTCTTATGATAAACTCTATAATCGATCCTTCCTTTTGCTTCAGTTGTCTATCTTTGAGAATTCTTTTAATAATGTCTGTGAAGAATTACTCACTCTGAAAATGGCATTATGATAGATTACTTTATTTTTCAAAGTGATATCAAGATAATTTTGAGTAATTTTACTATGCCAATTATTTTTAAAGAGAAATAGAAAGGTATTTTTGATTGAACTCTAAAATTTTAAAGTAAATTTCATGATTATTTGGTATAAACTTGAATGATATTTTTTAAATTTATATTTGCATACATATCAATTATTCAACAAATACCACAGAGATTATTTTCCTGAAGAATTGAAACTATTCTTCTTATAAATTTGGGTTTATCTTACATAGATAAGGGGCATAAATCTGTTGTTTTCTTTTGGTCCATAATGCCCCAAACTTTCTTATTAAGGGAAGACTCTCCAGACAATCAGGAGGTATGTCATTTTGTATCATAAGCTCTGTTATTAACTGCATGACCTTAGGCAACTTCCTTAGTTTTTCAGTATTTCTCTTTCTGTGTATCCCCCCCNCCGGTACGGGCGCGACACTGAGGGTTGCGATCTGTTGCCAGACACGAAAAAAAGACAAAAAGACAAAAAAAAAAAAATCAATAAAAATTCATATGAGTTTCCTAGGGCTGATGTAACAATCTACCACAAACTGGGTGGCTTAAAGCCACATAAATGTATTCTCCCACAATTCTGAGAGCTAGAAGTTCAAAATCTGGATGTCAGCTGGGCCAGGCTCCCTCTTAGACTCTGGATAGAGTCCTTCCTCACTTCAGTCTGGCTTCTGGTAGTGGCCTTCTCTCTCGGGCGTTCCTTAGCCCACAACTGCATCACTCCATCACTGCCTCTGCCATCACATGGCGTGCTCCCTGTGTGTCTGTGTCTCTTCTCTTTTAAGGACACTGGTCATATTGGATTAGGACCCACCCTAATCTTCATCTGATCACACCTACAGAGACCCTGTTTCATACTAAGGGCACATCCACAGGTACTGGGGCTTAGGACTTCAACACATATTTTTGAGGGACACAATTCAACCCACTAGAGTGGTAGCTTCCACATCCTCTTTATAAATATAACATAAAATTGATGTGGATTGCATCA
>NW_007737605.1:26591-51400 GCF_000696425.1 Galeopterus variegatus | reverse complement strand
ACTTTTCAAAGACATGTGCTTAAAGGTCAAGACGATAAAACTAATAATTTATACTGCTTTATCAAGGACATTCCTATGTAAAACTGGCTTTTTTTTTTTTTAACTCACCATGGATGGCAGTGAAGAATACCATGACTATTAGTAACCATTGGATACCCCTGCCATGATCAGTGCTAACGCATCCACAGTTTTATCCCCATTGCTGTAGTAGCATCAGTGCAAATGTCAACACAGTAAAAAAGGCAAATAACATCTCAGTATTATTTTGATAGTAATTTTGACTTTGCAGATCCCCTGAAAGGGCAGTGGAGACCCTCAGGGATCCATATCATCATACTTTGAGAACTGCTGCTTTATAGTCTGTTATGGGTTGACTTGTGTCTCCTCCAAAATTCATATGTTGAAACCCTAACCCCCAGTACCTCAGAATGTGACTGTATTTGGAGATAGGACCTTTAAAGGGATGACTGAGTTAAATTAGGCCTTAGGGTGGGCTCTAATCCAATCTGACTGGTGTCGTTACAAGAAAAGGAGATTAGGACACACACAGAGACAAAGGTGCACAGAGGGAGGACCATGTGAAAAGGCAGCAAGAGGACAGCCACCTGGAAGCCAAAGAGAGAGGCTATAGAGGAAACCAACCCTGCCACACCTCAATCTTGAACTTCCAGCCTCCAGAACTGCAAGAAAATAAGTTTCTGCTGCATAAGCCACCCAGTCTGTGTCAGTTCGTTACAGCAGCCCTAGTAAAGGAACTCTGAGTCTTTCTCGTACCCATCCTCCATGTTGGATGGCTTCTGCATCAATTGTCCCTTGAAAACCATTCTGCCTCCTTTGATGTCTGGCAGATCAGCTCAAATGCTTGCGTGTACACATCCCACCCTCCCCCAGACAGAGCCGGCCAGCCTTCCTTTGTGTTGTATTCCCCGGTCCACATTTTCATTATGGCTCTAGCCCAGGCATTTCTCCACCCACAAATCTGCTTCTTTGCTTAGTTATGAGATCCTTGAGTTTGCAGACCATTTCATTTTTGTCTCCACACCCTCAGTGTCCAGTGCAGCGCTCAGTGAGTAGCTATTACATGAATGGATAAGTGCATGCAGCACAATGACAGCCATCTAGACTTTCCTGTGCTCAGCCTTTCCTGCCTCTCAGAGGCAAAGCACACTCTGCTCTGATAGACTTGTGTCCAGAACCTCTGGCCTGTGGCTATAACTTCTTAGTTTGGATGCCATTTTAGCAACTTTAAAAAATTATCACATTGTAAAAATGCATCACTCTTCCTAAAGTATGTATTAAACATTGAGCCACAATAAGCTTTCCTTGAGCATGGTTTGAGAGAAAATAAAAAATTTCGCTTCCCATTAGTACATCAGTTTCATTCTATCTTTTTTTTTTTTTTTGTAATTATGATGTATCTCACATTCCCCCCACTGCCCGAAGATGTTCTTCTTTGTTTCCCAGACAAATTTATTGTTCTGTGTATCCATGGTGATGTTTTGCCTTTTTGTTTTCTATAAATTCATTAATTTCACAAATATTCACTAAGTGCCTCTTCTGTGCCAGAACAATTTTAGGTGCTAGGTATATAGTAATGAATAAAAAAAAAAAAAAAATCACACCATTATAGAGTTTATAGTCTAGTGAATAAATTGTGACTTATCAAACTACTTTGTTCTAAAGTTCAAAGTACATCTTTTGTCTATTGATTATGTGTTCTGAAATCCTCTTCTTGAATCTTTAGCAGTAAGCATGCTTTAGAAAAGATAACATTTTTAGCACTATCTTATGTAGATTCCAAGGACTTAATCTTTACAGATTATGTCCATAAAAAATAAGTATATATGAGAGAGGACACAGCTTAATAGTAATTTAGTCTTTCTAAAATCCCACTGCTACCTTGAGAAATAACAGACTGGACAGTGCTGGCAAAGTTCATGTGTGATTGCACATGGTTCTCCAGAACTCAAATTCGATAAATGAGGATGAATTCATAATGATCTGGGATAGTCTCAAAATATGTCAATGTTTTTATCTAATGGGATAATCCAAAACTAGACATAGTAATTTTAAAGGGAGTGATTTTTAAACTGAGCAAATACTTATGAAAATAACTATAAGAGGAAAAGTAGCTTTCTTACATCTGTACCAAATAATCACAACTTAATTATAGAGGACTAGATAAAGCACTTAATAGAGACATATAATTAGTCATTAAAATGCCTTTCAGGAAGTAATAGAAAGAGAAAGAATTTAAGAAATATTCAACGGGTCCTTAAAAAGTTCATGGAAAGATTCATATCGATATTTAATTCCATTTTTCCACAAACTTTCTGAAGTATCCTCATATATGTAATGACCTGCCTCTCCCTATTTTTTCTAGCAAGTTCACAATTGTTCCTCTTACTTTTCCATTTCTTTCCTTTGTCTGTAGGCCAGAATTTAGGCTATTTATAAGTGATGGACGACAGCTAATTCCCTGGGCGTAGGGGTGAACTTAAATCATTCCACTGTAGTAAGATCCACCATCTGTCACTCCCTTAGTGATTGATGTCTTACCTATGATGGTTTTGAATGAGAATTGAGCCAATATTACCAAAGTTCCTGATGTACGTGTGCTGAAGGCACAAGAGTGGTTTGAAAACGGGCTGTCCTACTAGTCACTAGCAGATGATTGCTACAGTCACCTGTGTTGTTCAATGTGGATGCATGTACCCTATAGGGATGTACAAGAAACCCCACCAGGACACTAGAAGAAAATTTTAGAGCTTCTGAGGGCCTGCCAGTTAGCTCAGTTGGCTAGAGAGCAGCTGTATAACAACAAGGTCATGGGTTTCAATCCCCTCACTGGCCCACCACCCCCCACCCCCAAAAGAATTTCTAATTGTATTTTATTTTTATCTCTTTTTTTGTAATTTCTATTTCTAATGTGCATACTATACAAGAGCTTGTGTCTAATTTTTAAGTAAATAAATGCACATTGGAGAACATACTCAAATCTTTTTTATTGACGGGGCATCAATCAAAAAAGCTCGGGACATCGTTCTGAACAGTCAGGGTGGGAATACTTCAATAAAACAGGCTGGGCAAAGTCCCGCAAATGCCAATACACAAGCGTGTCTGGAGCAGCAGGCCACTTTCCTGTCCTGCCTTGGGAAAGTGTGAAGTGGGCTGGTCTAGTGGGAAAGTGCTGCTGGCCCACCTTTAGGGACATCTCTGAGACTGCTGAAGCTGGTGGTCTCCCTAGTGCAGTTATGGGAAATTCCTCATCGGGAGCTCTGGCCTGTTGCATTAAAGGACTCCCTGGTTGTATTAAAAGACACCATTGAGTGGTGTCTGTCTGAAGTCACTACCCTTAGCTCTAGCTTATGGGGATGTATCTGCCTGCTGTTTCCACTGTTTGGCAGTTGCTTGAACTGGCTGGTCTCCCCTCTTCCAAGCCCAGCCCACTCATGCCAGGCACTGAAGCATCAGTGTCCTTCCCCAGGCCTGGCTGCTGTGTCCTTTCCAATGGAGCCACAGAACAAAGACTCCCCAAACCCCACAAGCTCCTGCATCCTCCTTGTCACATGGGGCCTCCACCCCTGCAAGGGCTCTTGGGGGGTTGGGGTGAGACTACAGAGCAGCCCAAGCTGCTGAAGCCACAAGTCACTGAGTGGCCCAGGTAAAGCGCCCCTCCTTTCCAGCCCCCAGCGAGCAACCCTGCTTTGCTGATGCCCCAGGTTCTCTTTGGGGTTTTCACTTCAGTTACTACAATGCATGGTGACCCTGAGGGACACACAGCCGCTATGTTCAGACTCACTCGCCCCTCTGACCACTAACTTTAAAAAGCTAGTTGAGCTTATTGGCTCTTTCCCCAGAGGCCTGTCTCCAGTTTGCCAGAAACACCCTGTGGGCGCAAGGCCTCCTGGTCAAGCTGAACCCCTCTGGTATGGTGGGGCGTCCAGAACTCTACATTCATACCCAAGGGCGGATCAGTTTGTTAGTTCAGCCAAGACCTGAAATGCTTTCCAGAAAATTCTGCCTACTATTCCTTTCATTCAGTGCATTAGTAAGTGGTTAATCACTGTACTCTTCTTGGGCAAGCACACGATTGCCTTTGCAAGATAAAAAGAGATTTTATGTTTGCTGATGATTCCCGGGTAATACACTTCCCTATCTCCTCGCCTCTCCCTCCATCCTCCCGCCCACAGCAAACCACTTTAAAATATTTGTTTTTAATTCTAAGACATTTGGTTTAGCCTCCCTGTGGGCTCAGGGTCCTCAGAGGAAGGAACAATGTATTGAGTGGCTCTCACTCGTTTTTTAGTTTTAGTTCTTAAAAATGCTTCACCTTGACCGTGAGGCAGACGTTGAATTATGTCAGGGAGTGCTTCTGCTGTTCTCCTGAAAGACGCAGTAATAAAACCTCTCCAGCATTCCAGGCTTTCTCTTTCTCTTTTGTCTTTGTGGCTGGAGGAGAAGGTATCCCCCTCTCCTCATTCATTCTGACTCATTGTGTTCTTTCTTTCTTCTCAGAGCCTGCAGCAGATTTGCCATGACATGGTATGGGACACAACAGCATATTGTGTCTCAGCTCTCAGCAATGCCTGTAAGATTTTTTTAAACCAACAACACTCCAAATCTTCCTTTCCCTGATTTCTATATTCCAATCAAATCCAACTGACACAATAAAGGTGCTATTTATCTGTGAGATCCCCAAAAGGTAGAGGGTTATAACAAAAGAAGACAAAAAACATATGTCTTGAAAACAGAGATCTTAAAGGAATATGAAATAGTAAAACAAGAAGAAATTTACCATCAAATACTAGAAAGTCATACACGGTAGAAGAAAAAATAAGATTTTATAGTTGATGAATCATTCCTCCAGCACACTACTGCACTCTGTTCTTGTAAAGCTCCCGTTTCTATGTGTTGTAAGTATTTCTCTAGATGGCTTGTTCTCCATTAGATTTCTCTCAAGTTTTGTTTCTCTCTGAATCTTCAGTACCCAGCACAGTGCTTAGTAAATGGTGATGCTCAATAAAAGTTTATTAATGGAAAGAAAAAAGGGAATTGTTTCTGAGAGAAGAAGAGAGAAAACATACTGAGAGAGAAAATTGGAGTTTGAGGCATTAACCAAAAGGAGCGCAGTGAGTTTCTGGCTACTACGCAGCTGTAATGTCACGTTTTGCCTCCATCTTGTTGGAAAGATACCAGCGATCATATACTGAACTGGACGGGAGGGGCGGCAGAGTGGGGAAGAGGGAAGACTCAGTGCAGACGGTGAACTTGAGAGTGGGTGTTTTTCAAACCCATGCAGACCTATAGGCTGTAAGAATGAAAGCAAATTAATCACCAAGTGTGAAAAGCCTTTGAATTCACCAGGAAGGATTTGGGGATATTCTGAGAATTGAAGATGCACAAAAGAAGAAGCCCAAATAGGTAGCTGGATGGTCTGTAATCAGAATTGGAAGAAAGAGAGATTTTACCATCATTGCCATCATCTTTCACAGAAAACATAATGTCAGTGTCGCTACAACTGCACAGGGAAATACCCACACTGTAGGATGCGTTTCAGAGGTAGCTGCCCGCTTCATCACTAGATTCAGGAAGTAGGTAGATGACGAGCTGGAGCTTGGTGCTTGTTTTACACTGTGATTTTCCTATAGTTGTCATTGAGCACCTCCGACAACATAAGGGTCCCCAAAGGGTTAGTAGTCTGTTAACATGGAAGAAGATGGAATTCAGGATTTTTATATCTTCTGAAACAGATGGTTATAATTTAAACTTCATGAAATACAGGAAAGAAGAAACGCAATCAAAAACCTGAAAGTCCTAGTTTCTCATTTTCCAGGCCAAAGCCTGCAGGATAATTGTATAAATAGTTCTGAGCCTCTCTTCTGTTTTTCTTCCTTCCTGGAGATAATCTGCAAAGTGTCTGTCTGGACACATCTAATGGTTAGCCAGATGGCATTCCAAGAATCGCTTTTCTAAAAGTCTGAGATCTCATCAGATACGCTGGAACGATCTCGAGCTGGTAGAGGGGGAAAAGTCTAGAAGTGGTGGGATGAAAGGAGCAAAAGAGTAGAAAAGAATGTCAGAGGAGAAATGTTTAAAGAGTGGAAGGAACAGTCGAGGGTGCGATGAGAAATGTCTTATATGTGTTAAATCTGTCAAGACGCAGTGCTGCCCTGAGCTAGTTTCATCGCTATCGACATATCTCAACATCAGTGTAAAGGCTATATTAGGGCTTATAAATATTTCACCATCAGGCTTGTTAACTGCAAGACTTTCCTAATCGAAGTTGAACGGGGTTGAAAGCAAATTATAATGGCTTTAAGCAAAGCTGGTGAGCAGTCCTGTCAGGGACAGCCAGATGCTATTCCAGGAGACCCCAAACCTCACTTCATACCCATGGACTAACATTGGAAATTTATCTAGAACTTCAATACCTTAATTTAAGGTTCTTTTCCCTATTAGAATGCACCTTCCCTTTATACTACTTTTTCATTCATACTCTCCCAGAAATAATAGTCAAAATAAGCTGTTGACTTACTTAGGGGTTGGTGATTGAGCTTCAGTTTTGATCCTGAGTATAAGTTTTTTAAGTGTACAATTCAATGTTTTGATATATTCATAGAGTTGTGCAACCACAACTCTTTTAGTGGCTGAATAATATGCCATCGTATGGATACCGTATTTTCTTATCCATTCATTCGTTGATGGACAGTTGGGTTGGTTCCTCTTTTTGGCTACAGTGAATAATGTTGCAATGAACACTGGCACATGAATATCTGAGTCCCTGTTTTCCATTCATCTGGGTCTGCACCTAGGAGTTATATTGTAATTCTATGTTTAGCTTTTTGGGGAACCCCCAAACTGTTTCTGCCTGTTGTGCCTAGTGCTGCAATGAACATTGTGTACAAATATTTGTTTGAATATCTGTCTTCAATTCTTTTGGGTATATATGCCTAGGAGTAGAATTACTGGACTATACAATAATTCTATGTTTACCTCCCTGAGGAACTGCCAAACCGTTTTCTACAGAGCTATACTATTACACATTCCACTAGCAATGTACGAGGGTTCCAGTTTCTCCACATCTTCACCAAAACTCATTTACCATTTTTAAAAAATAGCCATCCTAGTGGGTATGAAGTGTTATCTCATTGTGGTTTTGATTTGCATTTCCATAATGACTAAGACGTTGAGCATCTTTTCATGTGTTTATTGGTCATTTGTAAATCTTTTTTAGAGAAATGTCTATTGAAGTCGTTTGCCCATTTTTAAATTGGATTGTCTTTTAGCTGTTAAGTTGTAAGAGTTCTTTATATATTCTGGATTCTAGACCTTTATCAGGTATATCACTTACAAATATTTTCTCCCCTTTTGTAGACTGTCTTTTCACTTTCTTGATATTTCCTGTTTTTAATTTTGATGAAATTTAATTGTTGCTCATGCCTTTGGTCATTTCTAAGAATTCATTGACAAATCTGAGGTCATGATGATTTACCTCTATGATTTATTCTAAGAGTTTTATAGGTTTAGCTCTTACATTTAGGTCTTTGATAAATTCTAGGTTAATTTTTGTCTGTGGTGTGAAGTAGAATTTAATTTTATTCTTTTGCATGTGAATATCCAGTTGTCCCAGCACCATTTGTTGAAAAGACAATTCTTTTCCCACTGAATAGCCTTGGCATCCTTGTCAAAAATTATTGGCCACAAATATATGAGTTTGTACTATCCATTCTATTCTATTGGTCTGTCTATCCTTATGTAAAAGTAATGAAGCATTACGCACCAAAAATACAATAATATAATAATACCTATGCAGTCACTTTTACTATTGTTCTTTATTTCCTCTATGGCTTTGAGGTACTGTCTAGTGTCCTTTCATTATAGCCTGAAGGATTCTTTAGCATTTCTTGTAGGGCAACTCTACTGGCAGTAGACTCTTTCAGCGCTTGTTTATCTGGGAATCTCTCTTCTTTTTTCCTGCTTGCAAGATTCTCTTCATCTTTGTCTTTTGACAGTTTGATTATGTGTCTCGGTGTGGATCTCTTTTCTTTATCCTCCCTGGAGTTCTTTGAACTTCTTGATATGTAGATTCATGTTTTTTAAAAATCAAATTTGGTAAGTTTTGGGCCATTATTTCTTCAAATAGTCTTTCTGCCCCTTTCTTTCTCTTTTTTCTCTGAGACTCTTCTAATGCATCTGTTGGTGGAGTTGAAGTTGTCCCACAGTTCTTTAGGTTCTTTTCACTTTTCTTCATTCTTTTTTCTTTCCACTCCTCAGACTGTTTGATTTTAGTTAACTAGTCTTCAAATTCACAGATTCTTTCTTCTGCCTGCATAAATTTGGTGTTGAAACTCTATAGTGAATTTTTCAATTTAGTTATTATATTTTTTAGCTCCAGAATTTTTATTTGCTTCCTTTATATAATTTCTATCTCTTTTTCAATATTTGTTGTGCTGTCGTTTTTCTAGTTTCCTCCATTTCTTTGTCCATGGCTGTTTTTAGCTATTTGAGCATATTTAAGGCAGTTGTGTGAAAGCCTTTGTCTAGTAAGACCAATGTCTGTACTTCCTCAGGAATGGTTTGTTCATTTCTTGTCGTCCTGCAAATGGGCCATAATTTCTTGAATATTTGTGTACCACATGAATTTTTGTTAAAAACTGGACATGTTAAATATTTAAATGTGGTAACTCTGGAAATCAGATTCTTCATCCTCCTCAATTTTTGTTGTTGCTTACTGTGATAATGTTTGAATTCTCTGTTCCTTTTGCTATTGTTCAGCTAGTGGTTTGACAGAGGTTTCCTTAAAATCCTACAGGCAAAAGAAAAGAAAAAAAATACTCTCCTGGTCTTTGCAGATTGGCTCTGTGTTGGGAGACACTCCTTCAGCACTTAGCCAAGCCATTTACAACTCTGCCTTAGCTCTCACTTCCTGCTCACACTGAACCTAAAGGTCAGTCAGAGGTGAGAGCTAAGGGTTTTCTTCAATCTTTTCTGGGCATACATCTTGCCCTGTGCATATGCATTGCTTTCTAGATTTCCAATTATATGCAGGACATTACCAAAGTAACTCTCTCCCTGGCTTTTCCTTTCCTTCCATACTTTGGCGTGTCTACTATTTGTCCCAACTGTAATCTTTTTCCACAGGAAGCAGCAGCAACTTGTTTATTTGCCTGTCAGTATTTTCAAGGAAACTCTTCTGCTTAGCCACTTTTCTGCATGGAGAGAGTTCTAAGTTAGAGGAAAGAAAAGTAAACATCCTGTGTCAGTCCTTCAGGGAAACCCCAGACAATCACAATACCTTGGGAACAAGGTCCACTTCGCTCCTTTTGAAACTACATACCCACATCAGGAGCACATACTGCTGTCTTAAAACTGCCAACATGCTGGGGAAGAGAGAAGAGTAGGACAAAGCTGAGTTAAAATACCACAATGCTGTCCTACCATGTTTAAGTCACCTTTTCCTTGATTCAGCATTCGTTTGGTTACTGGAGACCAGCATTGTAGACTAATGCTATTGACTATTTTCTAGAGTTCCAATGAAGTTGATTATGACAAATTTTGCTTGTTTATTTGATGTTTTTGTAAAGGAACAGGCCCTTGGAATTCTCTACTTTGCCATTTTTGTTGACATCATTTTCGTATACATTTCTTTATCTTTGAAATATTTTATAATCTAAAAAGAAAAAATTGAGTGACAAATTTTGCTTGTTTATTTGATGTTTTTGTAAAGGAACAGGCCCTTGGAATTCTCTACTCTGCCATTTTTGTTGACATCATTTTCGTATACATTTCTTTATCTTTGAAATATTTTATAATCTAAAAAGAAAAAATTGAGTGTTAGCTAGCTTTGCATTATACCCTTTCTAATATTTCTAGCCAAATACCAAGAAAGAATACATTTGGTAAAGGGGATGTAATGTAATGGTCCATGGCCAAGGGACTCGTAGAAGCTCAAAAGGACCTTTCATAAAGATGAGGCTTACAGACCTAATTTCATTAGTTGTGCCTCTAGGGACCTCAGCTCCTGAAAGTCACAAACTCACAGATCTCAGACATGTATTCTTCATATGATGCAATAAGAAACACACAATGCACAGTACAACCTATGAAACATTCCTGTCAAAAATTTAAATTGAATCCATTTAAGCCCCTAGGTTTTCAGAGAATGCAGAGGACACAGGAACATATTAAATGATATCACAAGGATGCAATCAGCAAAGTCCTGAGTATGGGAAAAGCTATAGGACAAATGATTCAGTTTCTCCAACAAATAAGTGACAAGGAAAGAAAAAGGGGTGGGGAGGAGAATCTATAGACTAAAGCAATTTTAGAGATACAACAACCAAATGCAATATATAGAACTTAGGTTTTATCTCAATTTAAATCATTATGGGACAGTTGGAGACATTTTAACATTAACTGAATATTTGATTTCTTAAAGGATTAAATTTATAGCTGTGATAATAGTATTTTGGTTAAGTTTAAAATAAGAGTCCTTATAATTTAGAGTCACATAGCAAAGTATTTATGGATGAAAGAATACGGCATCAGGGATTTGATACAAAATAATCCATTGGGGCAGTAGGAGGGTGGAGATAAAAGAAGACTGGCCATGTGTTCAAAATCAGTGAAGCTTAGTGATGAGCATGGGGCAACTTCATATTCTTCTTTCTGCTTTTTTATGTTTGATATTTCCCATAAAAATACTTGCAAAAATAGTAATTCTGAGATGCTTATTTCCACAGCATCTACTAGATCCTGTATAGGATATATAGATTAATTCTAACTTGAGCACTAAAACTATATAACCAAGCATCAAACTTAATAATTTCTCCTAAAAAAATGAAAGATTTTCTTGACAATAAACTTCTTCTAAAATTAATGCTGAATTCAGTATATTCAAGTTAACTATATTATTTTTGCCTATTTATTTAGCATTTGAAAAATAATCATCTTGTATAGAGAAATGTAACTTGAGATATAAAAATAACCTTCCTTATCTATGCATTTTCTCTGTAAGGAACCATTTTTCTATTTCTTAAGAGAAGCTTTCTAAGCTTATACAAAATTTATTATCAAAGAAATTAATTTTAATTCAATTTATTTGAACTAAAATGTTTACTCTGGTTATCTTTATTCAGGTAAAATTGAAAGCTAAGACTTATAAACAGGACAAATTATAAGCTGGGCTAATAAGTTTAATCAACTAATGATAACTTCAAAGAAAATATTTAACAGGAAAAAACTTCCTTTGGCTCAGGTTAATGGTAGGTGAAGCCATAACATTTTGCCACAATTTAATCTTACTCCAGATTTCCATATTCCCACCACCCTAGTTTCAGAAATTATTAACTCATTGTCAGTCTTGTTTCACCTATAGCCCTGGTTACTTCTGACCCAATACAGATAAATTTTTTGAGAATTACAGAAAGAAAAAGGAATCTTAATGGAAGCTGTCTTTGTGCTACTATATATAACAAAATACCACAGACTAGATAATTTATAAACAATAGAAATTTATTTCTTGCAGTTCTGGTGACTGGTAAGTCCAAGATCAAGGTGTCAGCCAGTTGTGTGTCTGGTGAGAGCTGCTCTCTGCTGCCAAGGTGGTGTCTTGTTGCTGCATCCTCCAGAGGGGAGGGATGCTGTGTCTTCAAATGGCTGAGGAGCAGAAGAGAGTGAACCCACTGTCTCAGTCCTTCTACAATGACTCTAATCCCATTCAAGAGGGCTCCACCCTCATGACTTAATCACCTCTTCAAGACCCCACCTCTTGATACGAACACATTGGTGATTAAGTTTTA
This sequence comes from Galeopterus variegatus, assembly GCF_000696425.1. Taxonomy (NCBI): domain Eukaryota; kingdom Metazoa; phylum Chordata; class Mammalia; order Dermoptera; family Cynocephalidae; genus Galeopterus; species Galeopterus variegatus. The sequence continues at coordinate 39,596 of NW_007737605.1, read as the reverse complement.
ACATATGGATTTGAGGGGACACAGACTATAGCAGAAGCAAAAAAATAAAAATAAAAAAAAACCGAACTGAAACAAAAATGTGGCAAATCAAAACTTAAAAGATGTAGCTAAAGATGCGTTCAGAAAGAAATTTATAGCCTTAAATGCATATATTAGAAAAGAAAGGCTGAACAATCAATAATCTAACTATCTCAAGAAGTTCAGAAAAAACAACAGATTAAACCCTAAGACAGTAGAATAAAAGAAAAAAAAATAAAGAGCATAAATTTAAAAAATGAATTTCCATGATTATTAGTGATGTTGAGCATTTTTTTTTATGTACCTGTTGGCCATTTGTATGTTTTCCTTTGGAAAATGTCTATTCAGCTCCTTTGCCCACCTCACCCCAGTTAGACTGGCTATAATCAAAAAGACAGAGAATAACAAATGCTGGCAAGGATGTGGAGAGAAGGGAACACTCCTACACTGTTGGTGGGACAGTAAATTAGTACAACCACTATGGAAAACAGTATGGAGGTTTCTCAAACAACTACAGATAGATCTACCATACAATCCAGCAATCCCACTTCTGGGTATATACCCAGAGGAATGGAAATCATCATGTCGAAGCTATACCTGCACTCCCATGTTCATCACAGCTCTACTTACAATAGCCAAGATATGGAACCAACCTAAATGACCATCGATGGATGATTGGATAAGGAAACTGCGGTATATATACACCATAGAATAGTACTCTGCCATAAAAAAGAATGAAATTCTCTCATTTGCAACAACATGGATGAGCCTGGAGAAACTTATGTTGAGTGAAATAGCAAAGCACAGAGGGATAAATATCATATGTGCTCACTCATATGTGGGAGCTAAGAGAGAAAGGAAGGAAAGAAAGACCACAGTGGTGCATTGGACTTGCAGAGGGAGAGAACATACCTAGGGATACAAAGTGGAGTGGGGAAAGGCGGAGGGGGAGGGAGGTTGGGGATAATTCGGTGGGGGACACAGGGTATAATCGCAATTTGTGGTAATGGGCATGCTGCCAGTATAGATCTGGCCATCACATCTTGGGCTTGAGTGGTGACAATCAGTTTTGTACCCCATGAATATTCATAACCAATAAAAAAAATTAGCTAAATGGAAAACAAATGTAGAACAGAGAAAATCAATAAAGATAAAAGCTGGTTCTTTGGTAAGACTAAAGAATGGGATAAATCCCTAGAAAAAGAAAAAAAGGATAAGCACAAATTACTAATATCAGGACTGAAAAGGAAACAGACTTAAAAAAGAAATATAAGGTTATCATAAATACCTTCATACTGATAAATTCGAAAATTTAGATCAAATTTCTAGGTAAACATAACTTACCAAACTGATACAAGATGAAATAGAAAATCTGAATTTAATATCTATCAAGAAAACTGAACTTAAAACTTTCATTCAGAGAAAACTCTAGTATTTCACTAATGAGGATGGCCCCACTGGTGAAGTCTTCCATGTATTTAAGAAAAAAAGTAATATCAATCCTACACAAATCATTCTCAAAAATAGAAGAAAAGGAAGCATTTCCCAACTCATTTTATGAAACCAGTATAATCTTGACACCAAAAACAAACAAGGAAAGACCAATATTTCTCAAAAGCATAAATGCAAAAATCCTGAAAAAATAGGGAGTGAAATCCAACAATACATAGAAAGGATAATTCATCATAATCAAGTCGGGCTTACTCCAGGACTGTGAAAGATTGATTTAACATTTGAAAACCAATTAATATAATTCAACGTATCCATAGAATAAAGAAGAAAATATGATGACCAATAGAAAAAGGAAAAAAATTATTGATAAGATGCACAACCTGTTTATTTAAAAACTCTTAGCAAACTAGGAATGGAAGGCGATTTTGTTAAAAAGGGTGTAGTGGGTTGAATTGCAGCACCCAAGAGAATACGTCCAAATCATAACTTCCAGAATCTGCAAATATAATCTTATTTGAAATAAGGGTCTTTGCAGATGTAATTAAGTTAAGGACCTTGAGAAGAGATCATCCTGGATTTAGGATCATTGGATTTAGGTACACCCTAAATCCAATGAAGAGGAGAAGACACGGACAGACACACAGGGGAGAAGCCATGTGAAGATGGAGGTAGAGACTGGGGTGATGCATCTATAAGCCAAGGATTGCCAAGGATTGTCAACAGTCAGCAGAAACTGGGAGAGATGCATGAAACAGATTCTCCTTCAGAGCCCTCAGAAGGAACCAACCCTGACGACTCCTTGATTTCAAACTTCTGGCCTCCACAACTGTGAGACAATAAATTTCTATTATTTTAAGCCATCAAGTTGTGGTAATTTGTTACAGCAGTCTTAGGAAATTAATAAAGAGGCTATCTACAAATAACCTATTGCAAAAATCATACTCGATGGAAAAATATAAAACACCTTCCCCCTGAACTTGGGAAGAAAACAAGGAAGACCACTCTTATCTCTTCTCTTCAACATTGAAGGGATGTTCTAGCCACTGCAATAAGGTGAGAAACAGAAATAAAAATTGCAAGTGTTGTAAAGAAAGAAATAAAAGTACCATTGTTTTCAGATGATACGATCATGTACATTAAAAAACTCAAAAGAACCTGCAGATAATTATTAGATGTGTCTCTTTGCCTGCCATGTGAGGTCACAGTGAGGCAAGCTTTCTCCCAAATCCAATCTGCTGGCATTTTGATCTTGGACTTTCCAGCTTCCAGAACTATAAGAAATAAATGTATGATGTTTAAGTCACCCGGTCCATGATATTTTTTTACGGAAGCCTGAGCTTACTCTTCTAGGTTTTACATTTTTTGTTTTATAAATCAAATTTTTTAGAAAAAAAAAAATTCGGACCAGTTCTGTTTTTCCTCTCTGGTGTTATGGAACATAATAATGAGCTCTTTTTACTCTATCCTCATTGCTGATTACAGCTGAGAAAATAGCAAATGACTGAGTTTGAAGGGGAGGAAGAGTAAGGAGGTGAGTCAGGAGATGGGGTGGCTCTCATTGTCAGGTCTGGGAGTCTGGACTTTATTTAACATCTATGGGGGTGCAATTAAAGGAATCTTAGCAGAGCCCTGACAAGATGGGGATACTTGAAAGATTATTCTGCAGCCACTCATAGAAAGGAGTGAAAAGATTTCCTAGTGGTGGGGGGTGGGGGCTGGGGGCTGGGGGTATTGAGTTCAGTATCTGTCAAAATAATGTTGATTGTGTTACTCCCCTGCTTCAAACTCTTTAGTGGCTTCCCACTGCCCAGAGGCTCAAGTCCAAAGTGCTTTAGGTGACCTAAAAGACCTGCATGTTCGGGCTCCTGCCTACTTCTCACACCGGCATTTCTGCTCTGGCCACACAGGCCTCTTTAGCTCCTCAGGCTGTCTGAACTGTCCCATATCTTGGCCTCGTGTTTGCTGTCTCCACTCCCTGGCACATGCTCTTCTCACTGTGTGGCCCTGGTAAACCCTACTCATCATTCAGACTTCAGCTTAACCAACCCTTCCAGAAAGCTTTCCCTGCACCTCTAATAGGGTGAGGTCTTCCTGTTACACACTCCCAGAGCACCCTATAGTTCTCCTGCACACTTGTCATTATTTACATATTTGTGATCATTTGCTTACTGCCTAGGACCCTAGGAGGACAGGGAGTTGGTGGGTTCATACACCAATCTCCAGGTTCTAAGTAGTTGGCCGTCAATAAACCCCCGTGGAAAATGGTGGATGGTAATGAGATCCTTCCATTAGGACGATGGCAATGGAAATGACCAGGAGGGAGTGGAGAAATACAAATTCCCAGGTCCATGCTCCCCTCTCCAAATTGAATGCTCTAGAACAGTGCTCACAAAACTATGCACAGAACCAAATCAGGGCAGCTGCCTGTTTGCATAAATGCGCTTTTATTGGAACAGAACCACATTCATTCATTTAGGTGTTGTTTATGGCCACTCTCACTCTACAGTGCCAGAGCTGAGGAATTGCAATGAAGGGAGGAGGGTGTGAAGCCTAAAATATTTACTATCTGGCCCTATACCTGCTGAAAAAGTTTGCCAACTGCTGCTCTGGAAGAAAGACTGCACACAGGTTCACTAGAATAAGTACAGTGGTTATCTCTGTGTGGCAGGATTACAGATGAGCTTAATATTCTTCTTAACTTTCTACATTATTCATATATTCTACAAAGAACATATATTATTTTATAATCAGTAAAACAATAAAGGTTATTAAAAACTGGATTGAGTGCCCCACTAGTTCTTTTTAGCTTTTAATTTCTAAGTATTTTATGCTTTCTTAAGGAAAAACTTGCTAATCAAAGCTATTTTCTTTGCTGACTATGGAAAACACAGCAAGATAGCTCTAAGAACAAGAGAGGAAATCTCCGCTCCCCCCATTTCCTGCACCAGTGAGACTCTGCCTTTCTGCTCCTTGGAGTCTGGCTTCTAATTCTGAGTTCAGAGAATCAAGCTGAATATTTCTATGAAACTTAGATTCCAGTAAACATGTAACTATCACATACTGAACATACGCTTGATCAGCAGCTTTATGAGAACTGGTTAATATCTAGCAGTATTCGGATTGGAACCTATTTTCTACATTTTAATAACAATTATTAATATTAACTAAAGCAGCAAAACATAAACACAACTCCAACAGTGATTGCAGATTTTTTAAAAAAGTGTTTGGAAATGACTTTAATTTAAACAGAAAATGAATAAATAACCCAGATTTTTAAACATCTGGTAGAAGAATAAGGTCAAATTTCTCAGTTAGATATCTTTCTTTCTTTCCAAAAGTCTCAAAATAATTTCACCAAATGATTATTATGGAAATTTTCTTCTTACAAATCTTCTGCTTATTTTATTTTCCATTAGAATGTAAGCTCTGTGAAGACAGGAATTCGATTGTCTGTATTGTTCATGGCCGTGTCCCCAACAGGTAGAACTACTATAAGGAGCACATAGTAGGTACTCATTAAGTATTTGTTGAATGAATGACTATAAAAGATATAGGAAGAAACTGGTCCCCAGAGAAAATAGCCTTTCACAAAAAGTTTGTTAATTCCAAAAAAAAAATGTGCTCTCTTAAAAACACAGAAAATTAAGAAAAGTAGAAAGAAGGAGAAAAAGTCAACTCCATTTTTCCTAATGTAAAGCTATCATCATTGTTATTTCATTACATTGATTTCATTCTTTTTCCGTATGTATAGCTTTTTAAATGTAATGTTAACCGTGTATATATACAATTTTGTCTTCCTTTTAACATTAATCTTATATTATAAGAAGTTTCCATGTAATTTCAAGGTGTTTGTAAACAATTAATTTCAATGATTGTATAATAAATTGAACACATTTTCATTATTTACTTAATTCCCACAGTAGTTTCTTCTCTTTTGCAATTATAAATAATACTATAACACATACTTTTGTGTATTTAGCCATTTTTCAAAGAAAGCACTTGATGGTGGTATAGCAGCCCAGAAGGTCTAGGCAATGCTGCTGTAACAACCCCAAAATCTCTGTGCTTATGACAATGACAGTTTATTTCTTTCTCATGCTATATGTCCACTGTAAAAATGGAATAATAGAATAAAGTCTCATAAAAATTCAGTTCACTGCAATTCAATTCAACAAATATTTGTCAAATGCCTGTTATTACCAGGCCCACTGCTAGATGAATATAGCTAAAAAGATGGTCTGATGAGTCAGAGATAAATGAAAATTGGGAATTCCATTTTCATAACATGCTGTACAGCAGCAGAGAAAAAAATCAATGAAGGCAGAAGATCATTTTTCTAGTTTAGTCATTTGTATGCCATGTCTGTGTTGTTTTAGATGTAACTCTTTTTCTGTCTGCCTCTTGAAAGCACCCCTCTGTGTGTAAAGGCCAGCCTGATGTTTCTAGGCCGGTGATATAGCTGAGCCGACTCAATGACAGGCACTGGAGTCACCAGCTTTGGTTTTGCAACACCCTAGTGCTCCCCATGACCAAACAAAACACATTTCAATTCAGTAAAAACAAATAAAATAAAAATACCATTTAGGCCAATAATCATAATCCTAGGAATTTTCTTAAAGAAATATTCCAAAAAAGGAAAAAACAATACACTCATGAAGATCCCTATAGTAGATATTTGTAATAGCAAATGATGGTGGGCAAGTTGTAGTATATTTACTAGACTGAATATAATGAATCAGTAAACAGGGAATTTTATATAGGAACACAAATGCTTATAATATAAGGTAAAATGGAAAATAAAATTCTATCTGTGTTGTGCAATTATATGTAAAACATGAATACATTTTTTAAAAAGGCTAGTAGGAAACATGGCAGATAAAATGGTTGATTTGTTAGGGGATGGGAATTTTGCATTATTTTTAAAGATTTAATATTTCTGTTATTTTTAATATTCAAAACAATAAAAACATTGACAATACACCAAATGCATCCTGGGAGGAATTCTGTGTCCAATTAATGTTTTAAAAGTTGGAAGTAAAGACTTAGGTAGTATCTAATTTTGTGTTGGGATATTAGCTTGTTAGCTCTTCTGGAAGCATATTATCAATTCCTTCTTTGTCTGATATGCCCTTATTCCTCATTACTCATGGACTGAGTATATAGATAAAATGTTTTGAAATAGAGCTGTTTTGAGAAAAGACTATGTGTAGTCATCTCTTGCTATCACTTTGCAAAACTCAGGAATCAATAGGTTTGAATACAAAGGTATGCTTCTCTGCAACATATGTGGATCTAGGAGACAGAAGACATTTTTCAGAACTGACTATAACTAAGTCTTTCATTTGCTTTGGACTGGGCACACAGCAGACACCCAAGCAATTGTTTATCAGACAAAATGGAGGGGAGGTCTGTGTCCTCCAGATCAGCAGGCATCCCTAAATGGGAGGCAGAAAGGACAACTGATGAGGCACCGATGCCCTGTGCAGAGCACACGTCACCGCTACCCTGTCCCCACAGAGATCTGTAAGGAGACAGGAGCATGAGTAGCTCTGGCATTGGTGGATTGACTGTTCTGGGGCCTTCCGACCAATTTTCACACCCTTGTCAACAAAAGGTGGCAGGAGGTGGCTGCTAAAAACCAAGGAGCTGCCAGATCTGTGTACTCTATGTCAGTATATTACAGTCTTTATTGGAAACTCTCTTGGGCTCCAACGCTGTAGGGCAGGCTCTTGAAACCACTAATTATCCTTGAATCAAAAACTCTTTGAAAACATTACTGTGCTTTGCCACTTGAATTCATAATAGACCACCAAGGCCAGAGACTTTTTTTTTTTAAATAGCTTCAACAAGTCCCCTTGTTGTCAGTTTTGGTGTTTTGGGTTTGTCTGGAGCAGATCCCAATTTGGTAGCTTGGTGACTCATACAGCATAGCGGCAGGAGCCTTCTAAATAGTATAAATGGCATCAATCTCAGCAGCCAGTGGCCACATGCCACAATGTCACCTTGGCTGTAGTCCTGCAGACAGTGTGGTGGCTGGTGACAGCATCATCTGTTTTGGCTGCTTCTCTGTGCCTGAGCAGTGAAGAAGCCAGCTTGGGTTTACCAGGGACAACCAGGAAGTCCTTGTTGAAATGAAGACAGGATCAAGTCCTAAGGAGATATCTAGCATATCCTCAGGGTACTGTAGTCCTGCAGACAGTGTGGTGGCTGGTGACAGCATCATCTGTTTTGGCTGCTTCTCTGGGCTGTGCCTGAGCAGTGAAGAAGCCAGCTTGGGTTTACCAGGGACAACCAGGAAGTCCTTGTTGAAACGAAGACAGGATCAAGTCCTAAGGAGATATCTAGCATATCCTCAGGGTGATAATACCGTTAGACACAGGCACTTGCATTGAGCAGCTGCTGTGTGATTGCTCAGGCTGAGCTGGTGAAGGAAAGCACTGGACCAGGAGCCTGGCTGACCTGGGTGGCCCCATGGCCCCTGCTGGTCCTGTCTCTGTGTCTTCTTTTCCCCTACTCTTTTGCAATTTTGGCCAAAATATGTCTATTCCTCTGGTCATTGCAAAGTTTTAATTCCCTTTGCAAAATATTTTGAGATTCTCTGTAGAAATAAGAGAATAATTGTTAAATAGAAGTAATGAATTAAACTAGAGCCATCTCTTCCGGGTAACGAGCACTTACTCTCTTTCCACTCTCTTTCCACACTGTGATGAAATCTCACAGTGCCGAATCTGCACAATGTCAATCTCACCTCCATTCCCGGTTTTCAGTTTGCTTCTCAGGATCTTCTTTAATGAAGATTTTTTAAAAACACCACCTAGTTATTTAACTTATCTGATGTTTCCTTTATCAAAGATTTAAAAGATGCAAAGATTTCGGAAAACTCTGGGAAACATGCCTTCCACTGCCAAGTTTCAGGATGAAGAGAACACTCTGAGTGATTTTCAATTGTCAGCTGTAATAAATGATTAATTTCCCCATTATATTACATTAAAGTGATTAAAAATGATACTACCTTTCTTTTATATCCAATTTTATGAGTCACTTGTATGATGGCATGTCATGAGTAATAAAAATGGACCAGTTTTAATAAACTACTCCAGCAGAGAGGTTCCACTAACCCTTCCTCTTGACAGGGGGGTTGGCTCCCTCCTGAAATGGGGGTCCTAGAACTCCTGATGGAATCAGAGGCCGGTGCTGTGGGGCTGCAGGCAGCCATTTCTGCACCCCTTCTGGGGTGAGCGGTTTGGCCTCTCCAGTCCATTTCTCCTGGAGGCTCACTGTGTTAGTTTCCTGTGGCTGGCATAACAAGGTGCCACCACTGTGTGATTTGAACAGCAGAAATGTATTCTCTCATAGCTCTGGGGGCCAGAAGTCCGAGATCAAGATGAGATGTCAGCAGACCCCTCCTCCCTATGGGGGCGCTAGGGAGGAGTCTGCTCCGGGCCTCTCTCCGAGCTTCTGGTAGTTCCCTGGCTTGTGGCAGCATCACTCTTCACATGTGCTCTCCCCTCATGTGTGTCTGTGTCCTAATGTCCCCTTTTGATAAAGACACCAATCATATTGCATTAGGGGCCCACGTACTCCAGTATGACCTCATCTTAACTAATTACATCTGCAACAACCCTGTCTCCGAATAAGGTCACATTCTGAGGAGCTGGAGGTTAGGACTTCAACATAGGAATTTGGAGGGGACATGATTCAATCCATACCACTCACTCAGGTGAGTCTGGCAGCTTCACAGTCTCCATCCAGAAGCCGCAGGTAAGTTACCATGTCTGTCAGGCTTTCAACTCAAATCATGAGACTGGTGCTGCCCCCACCTCTTGGAGAGGAGGAAAGCCAGCTAGGAGGGAAGCCCAGGCATAGGCAAAGACCCCAAACCTGGTTTGCACCCTCCTTACAATTCTACTCTTTTTCATTCCTCCTGCCTCAGATTACAGATGCTCTAATTCACCCTCTATCCAAATCTCCTTTCAAGGAATGATCTGGAAGTTATTTACACTAAAGGAATAAAGAACAGTATCATGGAACCTTAGCATTAAATCTCAGAAGTCACCTCGTCTAACCCCCTTCTGCAAATGTCTTAGATATTTCACAGATACCAAAGCTTCAAGCCCAATGAATGAATGTCTACAGTGGAATTCTGGGCCCTAGTGATCAAATGGAATGATTTTTATGGGGAGAGGGGAGGGTAATGGGAAGGAAGATTTGATTATGAGCATTCTGAAGTCACAAGATGATCACAATTTGATTATGAGCGTTCTGAAGTGGGAGGGTGAGTAGATGGGAGACACCCCCTCCTTGAGTGGATGAGAATCCAGAATCACTCGAGGGCCAACACTGGAGGACATCCCCGCCCCCCTGCCACAACTTCTAATACATTCTGCCCTTGAGAGTATCACAGCCCCCCAAGGAGTGAGCGATGCCCCTCAGGTGTGTTGGAGCAGGACACACATTGAGACTCTGCTCCAGGGAGCTCACAGGGATTTTCTTTTAATAACTCTTCCCCCCAATTTTTAAAAGTAATACATCTTCATTGTATAAAACTTTGGGAAAAAATCAGCAAGTATGTATTTTTCAATCACTGTAATCCCTTTACCCAGAGATCATTACTGCTAATGTGTCTATATAATTGTATTTAATTTCTGTTTTTCTTCTCTGTATTTGTGTAGTTTGATGGATGGTAGAGAAATTTATAGAATAGGGCTGATATTATAGATGACAGTTTTATATCCTGCTTCTTACAATTATGAATATTTCTCCATGTCATTTAAAACTCTTATACACATCATATCCAATGGCCATGTAATAGTAAACTGTTTGAATTTCTATAGTTTTATTAACTTTCCCTTCATTTGGGAACTTTAGGTTTCTTTTATAATTTGGAGGACATTAATACTTGATAATATTTTATTATTACCTTTGGTTAATGTGCTAAAAGTGGAGTTTCTGTGTTAAAGTGCATGGGCGTTTGGAAGGATCTTGATGAACACTGCTAATTTATCATCTGTGTCCCTTCCACATCCTTGTGATTGATGTCTTTTGCTTGTATTAAGGCTGCCCAATATATGGGAAGACTGTTCTTCATGGATTGAGAGGTCAACAAACAATGTCCTGGTGTGGAGGGGACATAGAACTAACTTTCTCATTATTTTTATGTCACTAAGGCCACAAGAGCAGCGTCCGCCTTTCATTTAAATATTTTGGGTTTTTCCCTGCTGCTCCTGGAAAAGGCTAGTGAGCAAAAGACCAAGAACTCAGAAGAAAACATTGCCAGAAATTAGTTACTTATTTTTTCCCCTAAATAATCTATAACAGGAAGGAGATGGCAAAGGATATCAAACCAACCACCGAGCTGATTGTTAGCTGCTCACATTTCCTCCCAACAAATCATGGACTATAAGCTGCACGAAGCAGATAGCATCAACAGAATCATTATTTCGGGAACCAGGAAACTGGGCAATGCTGCTGGAAATGTTGGCCAAATTGGTGCCCAGATTGAGCTTGAGGCCACTTCTAGAAAAACCAGTGCTTGTGGAACTCACAGACATTCCTGAACAACCTGGGAAAACCTCTTTAGTTGACCCCTCCTTCCAAATCCTTTTGTTTCGTTAATTTTTTTTACAACAAAATATTTTAGATATGTAAAAAGGCATACCCACAACCCAGCTTATTAAATAAAACATTACAAATAGAGTGAGCCTTTGGGCTCATTATTACATTCTCCTCTTTCACCTTCACACCCCTGTTCTTGGACATAACAATCATTCGTGATTTAGTGCTCATCCTTCCCATGTGTTTCTTCATACCTCGCTGCGTATGTGTGCATCCCTAAGCAACACATAGCACTGCTTCCCATGCTGCTCACTTTTGTAAGGACACTGTGTGCATCCTTCTGCAACTGGCTCTTATGTCCCACGAGATGTCTAACGTAGTCATGTTGAATGTGTAGCTCAAGTTATCACTTTTGCTTCTGTATAATACTCTTTTGTATGTATATGCCATTCATTTATCCAGTCTCCTAAAGATGGACATTTAGACAGTTTCCTGGTTTTTGTCATTAAAAAACAATGAGGTTTCATATATTCTTGCAGTATCGTCTTGTGCAAGCTGCTTTGGTTTCTACATAGCTGTGGTTAGAGGTCTGCACTTAATTATCTTTTCTAGATATTGCCCATTTGCTCTCCGAGAGAGCTGTGTCATAGGGTCCCCATCTCTCCACAGCCTCATCAACTTACTAGAACCAGATTTAAAGTTTAGTTAATCTGATGGGTTTTAATTTGCATGTCCCAGTGAGTTTTAGCATCTTTATGTTTTTTGGACATGGGTGTTCATTCTGTGAACTTTTTTGTGTTCATATTTTTCACTCATTTTGCTTTTTAGGTTGTTTGCTCCATATTTGAATTGAAAAATCTGGACAGAATGAGCATCATAGGACTCTAAAAGGGAGAAAACCATCACAAAGGGGCAGCATTGGGATGGGAGGCTGATTTGTCTGGATGGTAATAATAGATCATTCCTTAACCATCAGCAGATCAAACCACAACACTTCCCCCTGCTCCTCCAGATGGTGAGGGAAATATCCCAAATCTTCTGTATTTTAGAAATGACTCTGTCTACAGAACCAAGTCAGTCTAGCTGCCCCAGTGAATTGGTTCTGTTTTCTTTGCTATAAGCACCAGAAACCAACTCTATCTAATTTAAACCAAAGTAGAATTTGTTGAAAGGGTGTCGAATGTTGAGAGGGTTGAACGATCAGGCTTGGACAGGAGCTCCTGAAACAGGAAAGATGCCCAAAGCATTTTGCAGAACTAGCCTGGTGGAGACACCACTGGCCACAGACGCTGTAGCCACGGTCAACCTGGACGCTGTACACCTCCACTGACTTTGGCATTGGGAGCCTTATTGATAACCTTGAAAGAATGGTTTCACTATTGTAGTGAGAACAAAAGGCTGGTTTGAGTGGGTTCAGGAGAGAACAGGAGGAAAGGAGGTGGAAATAGCCCCATGTAGAGAGTCCTTGTAAAGGGAAGCAGAGAAATGAGACTGTGGCTAGAGGGGGACATGGGATCAAGAGGGTTTAAGATGGGAACTATAACAACATGAATGTATGCTTATGGGAACGATCTAGTGAAGAAAAGAGAACAGACAGTCATAGAAGCAAAGTTTTTGAGTAGATGGGAGGTGATGGGATATTTGCATTTGGAAGAAGCACAGTTCACAGATTAATGGAGTGAAGCTAAAGTATATGGGGACAGATGTGGGAGGCTAGTGGTGGGGGAAGTGGGACATAGAAGTTCTTTTCTGATTTCTTCTATTTTCTTGGTGAAATAAGAAGCAAGGTCAGTTGCCGATAATTAAGGAGAACAGGGAGGGGCCGAGCCCGTGATGCACTTGGGAGAGTGCGGCGCTGGGAGTGCAGCAGCACTCCCGCCGCGGGTTCAGATCCTATATAGGGATGGCCAGTGTGCTCACTTGCTGAGCGCGGTGCTGCCGGTCTCAAAAAAGGACAAAAAAAAAAAAAAAAAAAAAAAA
>NW_007737605.1:12082-25651 GCF_000696425.1 Galeopterus variegatus | reverse complement strand
TCCCCGGCCCGGTGCGGGGGCAACACCGAGGGTTGCGATCCCGTTGCCGGTCCCCGGCCCGGTGCGGGGGCAACACCGAGGGTTGCGATCCCATTGCCGGTCCCCGGTCCGGTGCGGGGGCAACACTGAGGGTTGCGATCCGTGGCCGGACACGGAAAAAAACAAAAAAAACAAAACGTGGCCGGACACGGAAAAAAACAAAAAAAAAAAACAAAAAAAAAAAGAGAGAGAAACAGGAATATCAAATTTCAAAGGTTTATTTTTTTATTCCTGATTTTTTTTATATTCTATGATAAAAATCAAATTTTAAAAATCCCTTAAAATGCTCACTAATGAACAAAACTGAGATATAAATTATGTGTATTGTTTTACTTGGGGGGTGAACTGCTAATCTACAAAAACAGTTTCTCTATCAAAGAACGACCTTAAGTCCTGCAGAATCTGTACAAACCACAATCTATTTACGTTTCTCCAGAAATGAAAGTGACAGAACAGTTAACATCTGCTTGTCCTAAGCTGAAAGTCCAAACTGTAATAGTGATTCTGAGTAACCTTCAGAGAATGAGAAAGGAATCTTTTAGAACAAGGGGAAAGTTGAACCAATGACAATACACTGTGGCCAGTGCTGCACTTAAGAGAAAAAGAGAGGAAGCCAGAAGCCGTCATAGTCTTGATCCTACAGAACCTGAAAGGGTCTTCTTATAGCAGGAAGAGCAGATAACTCTCCGTGGATGTGTAAACAGCCCCGATTATTCTGCCAGCCCCAGGATCTGTGATTCCCATGCCGTGGGTGTTTCAAAACGAATGTTTTGCAACTTACCGCCCACACTTGCCATCTCCCTTCACCCACTGAATTTCTACACTGGCCTGGTGGCGCGATGTTGACATTCTCCTGGCGGAAACTCCTTCCCAGAAGCGAGAGGCTGGGGTTTGAGTGGATTCAGGAGAGAACGGGGGACAGGGGGTGGAAACAGCCCCATGCAGAGCCCCATGCAGGCTTCTTGGTAGCAGCTTCCCTGCAGTGATTTGATAGTGTACGGCAGACTTATTAATAAGCTTGATTTGAAAATTAATTTTCAGCCCCAAATTTTGCCAGGCCATAAATTTTCATTCAGTACTTTCCCCAAAGCCATACCTCTGATGCTACTTGCTGCAAGCACCAGCAAGAGTATGAATTTGTCAATAATTTGCTCAATTTTGTTAAAAATTACTATTGACCCTCCCCAGCCCAGCCCGACTTCTTTCTTGCTGTGGACTCATGTTAATTTGTTAATTCAGTTAGACTGCTGCCAGAACATCAGGAGACCTTCATTTGAGCTCTATCCTGTGAAACCCTGGATGTAATGAAGTTATATTGGTTGAAAAAAATGAGAGCTGATGAATTACAGCCCAAATGTGACACTGATGACAGTAAATCATTCAGAGGGGGAGGCCATAGTGACCTCAGAACTGCAGAGCTCACAGACCGGGCCTGGCAGAGGGAAGATTGCTGACTTCTAAGCAGCGTCCCCTTCTGGAAGCTGTGACACATGGCACGTAACCCCCCACCCCCACCCCCCAGGCTGCAGAGCGTGACTCAGCGCCCTGGCTCAGCTCCTCACAGGCATTCTCCATTCCCCAGGGTCGCAGTTGAAATGCGATTCTCTATGACTCAGCTGTCACAACCTCTTTGGGCGAGTTCCACTGCACGTTTTGTAGGCCAGAGCTCTTAATCTGAATGCAAAGGCCTTATCGGCCAAGCAGACAGACAAGCAGCTGCCACTTCCCAGGAAAGCCAGGAGTTCCCCCTGGGTCGGGGGGAAGGGTTTCCTGCGGGGAGACCACGTGTAAAGTCCTTTGGGATGAAAGGCTTTCTGAGGATGTGTGTTATCACAGCAAAGCTCACCAAGGCTTCTCTGGGTTTGGTATAAATAACTCTGCACTGGCAGCAGATGGGAAGAGAGCCAGATCGTAATGAATACTAGGACAAACAAACAGGCCTCTGGGATGCCGGCCCAGCCACTCCAAACCACAGGTGGCAACAGGCATGGGGGTGGCGGTGGGCGAAGCTGTACCAACAACACGCATTAATCACTTATGAGTGAAGGGAGGAAGTGCTCTAGAATAATACAAGCTCAGACAATTAGGAACAGCCATAATGCACAGGACTAGAGCACTGACTTCTAAGGGGCATAACTGAAGCATGTTCATTTGCCTGATTAGATGTTCAAATATTAACTAACCAGTCAGTAATTACATAACAGCCACTTCCTATTTACAAAGTACTGGGCTGGGGAGATAACAAAGAGGGATGAGACAATCTCAGCACTGCCCCCAACCCCAACACAGAGCAAGCAATTAAATGGAAATATATGGAGAAGTCTAGCAGTATTGTAGACAACACTAACTCCTATATAAAACAGACCTTTTATTGCAGCATTGGGCTCAAATTAAGTATGGGGAGAAAAATGTGATATGAAACCAGAGTGAGAACATTGGGGAACATGCAAATAGGAAAGAGAGTTGCCTTGAGCTGGGATGACCATGTCAGTCAAGCAATGATTAGTCTAAGCCATGGTCCCAGCGAAAGGGGATGGGAGTGGAGATGGAGACTGGCATTAGGCTGGGACAGTGCCCCTTGCCCTCCACAGAAGCAAACCCAAGTCCTCTCTTTGCCTTGAGCTGGGATGACCATGTCAGTCAAGCAATGATTAGTCTAAGCCATGGTCCCAGCAAAAGGGGATGGGAGTGGAGATGGAGACTGGCATTATGCTGGGACAGTGCCCCTTGCCCTCCACAGAAGCAAACCCAAGTCCTCTCCGGCTAAAAGCATCCCCATTTTAGGCCCTCAGGATTCCCATAAATTAAGATCAGCAAAATGAGTTCACAATCAAAGAACATGAAAACACTAGCAAACAGGCCACCATGAGCGAGAATCAGCAGAAACGATGAACAACAGAATTAAACCCCCTTCCTTCAGGTAATGAAACAATCAGACTCACAATATAAAATAACAATGGGTAAAATATTTAAAGGCTGAAAAAAAGGAATCACAAAAATAATCAGTAAGAGACTATAAATATGACTCAAAAAAATTTGAAAAAAAATAGAAATCTGAAAAATGAAAAATAAAATTGTGAAAATATTTTTTTTAAAAACCAACTCAATAAGTAAAACAGCAAATTACATATAGCTGAAGAGATCATTTTATTTATTCCTTGAACAAATATTTATTGAATGTTTATCATAAGACAACAACTATTTTAGTCCCTAGTGATAGAGGGATGAACAAAACAGACGAAAGTCCCTACCTGCACGCAGGTTACAAAATAGACTAATAAGTAAATAGTAAACAGAATAATATTCGAAAGCTGTAAATCAGGGAAGGGAAATAGAGAACACAGGGTGTGTGTATGGCTATATTTTAAATAGGAAGGCCTTGCTGAAATGTTGATATTTGGATTTGAAAGAGATAAAGAAACAATCCACAAAAATATATCAGGGGGAATTGCATTTAAGGCAGAGGGAACAGCAAGTACAGAGGCCCTGAGGTGGGGATACACTCGGTAAGTCTGACCTTTTAGCAACAGGGTCAGTGAGGGTAGAATGGAGGGGGAGCTTGGTCTTAGAGGTAATGGAGGACAGGTCCTGGGGGGCTTTGCAGAGTAAGAGAGGATGATGCCAGGCAGCAATCACACTTTAAGGGCCCACGTGAAATTAGTGGTTATGAATTTAAATTTGAATTTAACCATAAAATGCAGCTTGCAAGCCATCCCTAAAGCATTACTCTAAGCATGCAGGAGGGTGCTGTGAGCAGCTACAATAGTAAGATCCAAACCAGAGGTAGGTTCAAGGCCAAGAGTAGGAGAGTGGTTGAAGAAATCCTCCTGGGGCCAGTACCATTTCACAGAATGCCCGTTTATGCTGGGGGATGTCTGGCCTATTTTCTTCTGATTCCAAAGGACATTCCCAATTTCAACCTTGCTGAAAAGGAGGCATTTTTGCACCTGCTATTAAGAACAGCTAGGATATAGGATAAGGCTGGCATAAAATTATTGAGCAAGCACATGCTAACTATTCCAATTTGAAATCTACCAAAGTGTAAAACCAAGGGGAAATAAAAAGTTGAAGACGAAGCTATTATTCCTCAAGATGAGAACAAAATCTTACAAAAAGAGGGATTAGGCACTCATTTAACTCTATACGGAGAACATCCTTCTCTAGTGAGGTGGAAGATGAGGAACAGCATTACTAAAGGTTGACCAGGTCATGTGGAGACCGAAAGGAGAGGGAAAAAGGCATTTAGGAAGAAAGCTAGTAAAAGAAATTCTTCTGGGTCTGACTAGGTAAGTGAATCTAAGGCAACCACACCAAAGATATGCTACCCATTACTCCAGCATGAAGCTGGTGGCAAAATATCTCAAGACATTTTAAACCCAGAGAAATGTTAAGAAAAATGATAGTTACCTTAATTCTAGAATGACCTAATGTTGACAGTGGGACTAACTGGAAAGGATAGGCAAAGCGGATGTCCTAGAAGGGATCAAGAGCATGGCTGGTGCTCATTGGACCTTCCTTGCCACTCACTCCTGTGGCTGAAATTTCGCCCTGAATCGTTTCTAAGCAATCTGGCTCAATCTTCAAGACTCAGTCCTCTGAGAAATGGCGAACATCTCCAAGAGAGGTAATTTCTCAAGCTGCAGCTCTCAAGGGGATGGGGAACACCAGAATCATCTGGCTGGGGGCTTTACAAAGAACATCTGCCGACCTGGTGATCACAGAGCACAACCCACCCATCACAGAGGTGAGCTACCTGGGGATGTTCCCCCAGGTGAGTGCTAGGCAGTGAAAGAGCTGGATCTGGTCATGATCATCCCCCACTGGGGCTCCTAAGGACTGTCCCCACCCTGCATTATGGCCCTTTCCCAGGCAGCTTTGTCTCTTCTGACTTAAGAACATACCATCCTTCTGGAGTGACCGCGTTCCTACACAGCATTCTGGGAAATGTGAAGCCTAGGGAATGAGTTAACCTCAATTTGTAACATATTCCATAAATCACTCCAGTTGATCAAAAGGTAATTCAGGAATCGTGGAAATTAAGTTTAGTTAATATCAGCAGAATACAAAATGGCCCTTCTTAGAACCCATTTGAACAAGTCTCAACAACTCAGCCACGTCCTGTGCTTCCGTGTCTCCTGTCCATGGGAGGGGTGACAGAGCCTACCAGGAAGGAGATACCAGCAGTCATAAGATTTCAATCTATCTGGGTCACCCAGCCCTTCCTGTGGCATGACATGAGCTACTGCCTCTCATGGACACCCACATCCAGAGGCCTTCTCCTCCAACTCAGACACCACCTTCTTGCACCTGCCTTTTATCCTACAAGGACTAAAGGGCTGCTGGGACAGGCTGCAGATACTCAGCAGAGGCTCAGCAGCACTTCAGAGTCATTCTTAGACAGGTGCTAGGAATCAAGAGGCAAATGCACTGGGCACAGGTGGACTTTGTCCCAGAGAAGGAAATGTAGAAAACACAGCCCACCCAAGGACACTGTGTCAAATGGTGGTGTCAGGTGGTCTGTTTGTCCACCTGCTCAGTTTGCTTCTGTGGATCTCTCCCTCCCTGATCTTCTCAGACACTAGCCCATGCCAGCTGAGAGGCACAAGGACCAGGTGATGGTTCTGTCTAGAATCTATCAGTCCTCTGACAATGGCTTCTCCCCTGGCCACCAAAGGAGAATAAACAACGCCATGGAGCTTTAACTCATCATTAACGAGGACACTTCTTTATTGGAGAATGTATTTTTCTTTTCCAAAGGGGATAAAGGATTACCGACCAGCTGGTTATTTAAGTGTTTGAAAGCATACAGCATAGGTCACTAACGCTTCTCTAGTATTTCCAGTAATAATTGTAAATTAAGGAAAAGGCAAGAAGATGCAAGGATTTTTCTCCCTGAAGGTGAAATATGGGTCACGTTCAAGAGCTCTAAAAAGATAGTAAGAAACATTACCTAGAAAAATATATCAAGCAACAGGAAAGAAAGTACCTTTGGTTTGCTTCTGAGCTATTAATTGTTAAAGCAATTTTCTCAGGTGCAATGCCCTGATTTAACCAAATCCTCGCAACGTATGACCGACCATACATGTGAAATAAAGCACCTGGTGATTAAGCCTACCAACGATCTGGTTCTCCAAAGAGTAAAGGAAGAGTTTATTCCCCCATTCTCCTACTCCCCCCATGGTCCTCACTGCGACCATTGCTTACAAAAGGGATCTCACATTTTTAACTTTTTATGATGCTATTTCCAGCACCCAATAGCCCATGGTTGCCTCTTTTTCTCCAGTCATTTCGGGGTGCTGCAGGCTGCTGCAGGCCTTCAGTTTATGTTCCGAATCATTGATGCTCTATAGCAGACTGCTTAAAGAATGGGCTTAGCCTCACTCAAGCTGCAACACAGTTGCTAGGTGATTGGATCCTGTAGCTGCTTTGTGAGTGAAACTGGGCCTCAGTTTCCTCATCTAATATGAAGATATTTATACCTACTGTCTTGGTTTGGGTTTCTTCTCTCCCAAGAGCAAAGCCTGAGTAAGGAATTGGGAACAGATGTATTATTTGGAAAGTGTATAGTCTCCTAGGGCTGCCATAACAAATTGTCACAACAAACAGGTGGCTTAAAATAACAGAAATGTATTGTCTCACAATGCTGGAGGTTGGAAGTTCAAAATCAAGATGTTGGTAGGGCCATGCTCCCTCTGAAGTTTCTGGGGGAGAATCCCTCCTTGCCTTCTCCTGGCTTCTGGTGATTGCTAACGATTCTTGGCATTCCTTGGTTTGCAACAGCATCACTCCAATCTCTGCCTCTTGTCCCATGGCCTTCTCTGTGTTTCTGTCTCGGATAAGGACACTCTCATAGGATGGAGGGCCCACCCTAACCCAGTGTGAGCTCATCTCGATCCTTAATTACACCTGCAAAGACCTTATTTCCAAATGAGGTCACATTCTAAGGTTCCAGGTGGAAATGAAATGGGGGAGGGGAGGGCGGGGCACACGACACTGTTCAACCCAGCACAAGGCCCAAGTCTGCTGTCAGGTCCTTAATTCTAGAATGACCTAATGTTGACAGTGGGACTAACTGGAAAGGATAGGGAGGTCACATTCTAAGGTTCCAGGTGGAAATGAAATGGGGGAGGGGAGGGCGGGGCACACGACTCTGTTCAACCCAGCACAAGGCCCAAGTCTGCTGTCAGGTCCTTAATTCTAGAATGACCTAATGTTGACAGTGGGACTAACTGGAAAGGATAGGCAAAGCGGATGTCCTAGAAGGGATCAAGAGCATGGCTGGTGCTCATTGGACCTTCCTTGCCACTCACTCCTGTGGCTGAAATTTCGCCCTGAATCGTTTCTAAGCAATCTGGCTCAATCTTCAAGACTCAGTCCTCTGAGAAATGGCGAACATCTCCAAGAGAGGTAATTTCTCAAGCTGCAGCTCTCAAGGGGATGGGGAACACCAGAATCATCTGGCTGGGGGCTTTACAAAGAACATCTGCCCCAGCAATTGTGCAAGGGCTTCCGGAAGGAGTGCCTTGCAAATAAAACCATCTCCATCGTAAACTGCCATCACTTCTGCACATGTCTGATAGCGCTCAGGTGTGTAACTTTGTTTCAAACCATGATCAGCCACTTCCTTGCAGCTGGTTCTCCCTAGTCCTTGTTTGGGGCTGGGGTAGGGGCGTGGGTGGAGAGACAGGCAAGTTCATTGGGGCAGCCTGCTGAAAGGCAAACAACCCACATTTCACTCTTCCACAGTCCCTGAAATAATAAGCCTAAAATTTGTAGCAGGGAGGGCAGATCAAGCTTGGCCGCTCATCCTGTGTGAAATGTGTGGCTGAGCAGAGTGCTGTGTTAGGAAAGATTCTGAGGCTGCATCTGGGCTAAGCGGGCCGAGACCCATGACAGTCACAATGTGCCACAAACATTCGCAGGGACTGTCAGAGCACGTGCCACAGACTCGTCATCCCTGGTGAATAGCTTTTTAAGGACCATTTCCTAAATATGTTGTTGCCAGACATAGGTAACAGATTTTTATGCCGTGATATAAAAATATACAAACAAACAAAGCCATAGAAACGAGCTATTTCTATGATATCACTACTTTTCCATAGTTCTAAAGACATCTGGTTACTCAATGTACAAATCTTGTGATTTTTGGATCATACATTCTTCTAGGCAAAGCTCTGGGTCTATTTATAATCTCTAGCCGAGGACGTGCTTGGTATCAGTTGTGTAACCAGGATTACTGGGCCTGGGCCAAGTCTGAGCTAAGCTATCTGGAGTTGGGGTGGGTGGGTGAGTAAGCAGTTGAGGGGGGGGGTGTCCTGTCCCCGCTCTGTCCCCAAGGGCACCTGCATCACCATGGGTAGTTTGATCCAACACTCGGCACCTCAGTTTCCCCATCTCCAAAGTGGGAATAGTGATTCTGCCCCTATGCTCCATCACAGGTTGGAGTGAGATGGTGCAGGGCCACGTGTGGCCCCAGGCAGAGCCTGAATTGTCTTTTATAAATCATTCCTGCACATTCTGAGGGCAGTGCCATGACAAATAAGAATATTTGCACAAGGAGGGCACTGCCCAGGAAATCCACCTCTGAACATTAAAGAGAGACACCTGGAAGTCTCCAGGGCCCAGCCTTTCTGAAGATGCCAAACAAGGAAACATGACCATCTGAAAAGTCAGCGGTAGCCCCTGGACAGGGAACAAGGAACAGTCAGGCGTGGGCGGTTCCAGGAGCTGACCTTTCGCTTCCTCCACCATCTGCAGGAGCCCAGGGCAGCCCGGCCAAGGTCATTTGACTCCCAGCCAGCCCCTGAGGACATTAGAAGGGGCCTTAGAGATTACTCAGTTGAACATTTGCTCATTTTTTAAAAATGAGGAAGCAGGAGGGAAAGTCATTTTGCCAGGATCCCAAAGCTAATTAGTGGCTGAAAGGGGACAAGAACTCCACTTTCCAGACACCAGAGATGAGTCTGTAGAAGCCCCGGAGGGAAAGCCCTCATTCTCATGAAAAGCTGAGCTTGAGAGATGGGGAAGACTAGAGGGATATGCTTTTGGTGGGTCCCTTCCCAGCTAAAGGGGTTGTAGCTTAAGCAGGAGACAATAGAACTGTGGGATTTCAGTTTTTAGATCTATTTGATCCAATATAATGAAATCAGCATGACATTAAGAAGATATTGGGTGGTGGGAGCAGAAGGGTCTGGTTGTTCCTGAGATCAAAACCACGGCGTTAAGGCCGGTGAATTTTCTAGTTAAAGGCTGTAGTAGATTAAAAGTGATACAGCAAGGGTGGGCGGTGGGAGAAGTTGGCCCCAGTGCAGTACTAAAACCATTTATTGGTCTGCTTTTTACTCTCGCCGTGCACTGGCAATTCTAAATAATGTTAGTGACACAATACTCCTCCCCAATAATCTTTTGTTGGTCTAAGTTCTAAATGATTGTGGTTCCCTTTGAGTTTAATAGTATATACTTAAGCCTAAATTAGCACATTTTTGTTGTTTATCTTTTAATAAATATTGTATTCCACATAGAAGTTAATTTGGCTGTCAATTCACAAGGACTCAGTTATGTGCAGTTGTTCCAAACAGGAGATGAGAAGAACACAATGGGAGTGATTGTAGAGAAGAGACCTGAAACGTGGGTGACTCCAATTCTGTCATTCTATGTAACCATACAAAAATATTTGCCAACCGTCAGAATGTGACTTGACACCAAACTCAACTTTAGAATTGTTCCTTGAAGATCAGCACAAAGAAATTGCATATGTGCAGTTGTTCCAAACAGGAGATGAGAAGAACACAATGGGAGTGATTGTAGAGAAGAGGCCTGAAACGTGGGTGACTCCAATTCTGTCATTCTATGTAACCATACAAAAATATTTGCCAACTGTCAGAATGTGACTTGACACCAAACTCAACTTTAGAATTGTTCCTTGAAGATCAGCACAAAGAAATTGCAGAGAGGGCTGTTACTTCTGCCCAAAAGCAAAAACAAGCAAAGAAAGAAAGTGAGGAAATGGACAGTTACATAGGCAAGATCAAAAGAAGAAATGTTAGGAGAATGAGGAGGGAGTAGAGAAAACAGCGTCCACAGATTACAGCAGCTACGGCCAAGCTGCAGCCCAGCAGGGCCACAGTGCTCACAGGGCCCAGCCACTCAAGGACGTGCACATGCCACCCAGGCATATGGGCAACAAAGCTATGGAACCTATGGGTGGCCCACTGACATCAGCTATCCCCAGGCTCAGACCACTGCCACCTCGGGCAGACCGCCTGTGTGACTTCTTGTGGACAGCCTCCCACCGGCCATACTATTCCAACTGACCCCAGGTGTACAGCCCGCCTGTCCAGGGGTATGGCACTGTGATTCCACCACTGCTACAGTCACCACCACCCAGGCCTCCTATACAGCTCGGTCTGCATGTGGCACTCAGCCTGCTCACCCACCACCAAACCTGCAAGACTGCAGAGGGATAACAAGCCCACTGAGACTAGTCAACCTCAATCTAGCATAGGTGGTTACAACCAGCCCAGCCCAGGATACGGACAGAGTAACTACAGTTATCCCTGGGTACCTGGGAGCTACCTCACGCAGACAGTCACTGCACCTCCATCCTGTCCTCCTGCTGGCTATTCCTCTAGACAGCCAACTGGTTATGATCAGAGCAGTAACTTAGAAGAACACCTGTGGGCAACCGAGCAGCTATGGACAGCAGAGTAGCTATGATCAACGAAGCAGCTATGCACAGCAGCCTCCCACTGTTACCCCCGCCCACCAAACTGGATCCTATGGCCAGGCTCCAAGTCAATATAGCCAGCAGAGTTCACTCCGACAGGACCACCCCAGTAGCATGGGTGTCCATAGGCAGGAGTCTGGAGGATTTTACAGACCAGGAGAGAACCGGAGCATCAGTGGCCCTGATACCCAGGGCAGAGGAAAAGGGGGGATTTGTTGGTGGAGGCATGAGCAGAGGAGGGCAGGGAGGAGGACATGGTGGAATGGGCACTGGAGATCAAGGTGGCTTCAGTAAGCCTGGTGGACCCATGGACAAAGGACCAGATCTAGATTTAAGCTCACCTGTAGATCTGGATGAAGACTCTGACAACAGTGCAATTTATGTGCACTGTCCATGGGAGGGCTGACGGACCAAATGACAGTGTGACTCTAGATGATATGGCAGACTTCTTTAAGCAGTGAGGGGTTGTTGAGATGAATAAAAGAACGGGGCAACAGTGATCCACATCTACCTGGAAAAGGAAACAGGAAAGCCCAAAAGCAATGCCACAGTGTCCTGTGAACACCTGCCAGCTGCCAAGGCTGCCGTGGAGTGCTTTGGTGGGAAAGATTTTCAAGGGAACAAACTTAAAGTCTCTCTTGTTTGGAAGAAGCCTCCAGTGAACAGCATGCAGGGTGGTTGCTGCCCTGAGAGGGCAGAGGGATGCTGCCATTGCTCCATGGAGATCCTGGGGTACCCATGGGTCACATGGGAGGCCATGGAGGAGACAGAGGAGGCTCCTTCTGCTTGGGAACCCCTGCAGAGGAGGAAACATTCAGCACCGAGCTGGAGACTGCCAGTGTCCCAATCCGGGTTGTGGAAACCAGAAACTTTGCTTGGGGAAGAGAATGTAACCAGTGTAATGTCTCGAAGCCTGAAGCCTTCCTCCTGCCACCCTTCCCACCCCCGGGTGGGGATCATGGCAGAGGAAACCCTAGTGGCATATGGGGAGGAAGGGGTGGCCTCATGGACTGTGGTGGTACCGGTGGAATGTGGCCATAATGGAGACAGAGGTGGCTTCTGTGGTGGCCGGGGCATGGACCAAGGTGGCTTTGGTGGAGGAAGATGAGGTGGCCCTGGAGGCCCCCTGGACCTTTGATGGAACAGATGGGAGGAAGAAGAGGCGGATGTGGAGGGCCTGGAAAAATGGATAAAGGCGAGGACTGTCAGGAAGGCAGAGACCCGGCAGAGCTGCACTGACTACCAGATTTATTTTATTTTATTTTATTTTATTTTATTTATACACAGAATGGCCATTGCCTATTTTATTTTATTATTTTATTATTTTTTATTATTTTTATTTTGTCAATATACAATGTAGTTGATTATTATGTCCAGATTTATTTTTTAAACCAGAAAATGTTTTAAATTTACAATTCCATATTTATAATGTTGGTCACAAAATTATAATTATTCCTTGTCTGTACTTCAGTATTTTTCACCATTCATGAGGAAACATTAAAACGAGTTAGATGGTAAAAAATAAATAAATAAATAAAAATAAAGCAGCAGCAGCAATGTTAGGAGAAATGACCACAGGTGCCAGTCTTACCTTGCCAGGACAAATGTCGGGGGCAGTGCTGGCAGCCTCAGTCAGCGTCACCAGGGACTGGACGAGAACGCAATGGCTAGACTGACTCTTGTGTGCTGTCAATCAGTCACTCTTTCTTATGGTTGCAGAAGGAAAACTTAGGAACCAAATATAATAGAAATTTACGATAAATTTCCTGGTGATGGTTTTTTAGTGAAAAAAATTTCAACTGTGGAGAGAGTTGAAAGCTGCTAGAATTGATCCTGAAGAAACAAAGACGCGGACTACAAGCCTCAAGGAAAAAAGAGCTAAAGGAAGAGAGAGGAAATCATGTTTAGCTCAGGGGTAAAGCTGGATTTGCATATGTGATTATTCAGGAATGGTATCTTTCCTATGGAAAAGGACTGTCCTCCAACAGCTAGTTGGAGCTTAGCTATGAATCTCCAGCACCCAATAAATATTGTGCAATGGTCACCAAAGAGGGTACAGACCAAAAACCTAAATGACCTGAGGACTCAGTCCTTCTAAAAGATTGCACTGTCCTATGCTGTGTAGACTCAGCATGGACAATGAATATCATTAGAAACTAGGGCACTCGTTGTATTTCTCCAGCTTGAGCTTTCTTCATTATACACCCTTTCTTTATGCTTTTAGCAATTGTCCAAGAGTTGCACAGTCTAATACGTAGCTACTAGCTATATATGAATATTTAAATCTAAATTAATTTAAATTAAATTAAATTAAAAACTTATTTCCTTGGTTGCACTAGCCACCTTTGTAATGTTCATTAGCCATATGCAGCTAAGGGCTACCATACTGGACAGCACAGATACGAAACGATTCCCTCACTGCAGAAAATTCTATAGACAGCACTATCCTAAAGAAGACAATATGCATCTTTGGCTTCTCAAATTTATCCTAAATGAGTACTTTTACCATTTCCCCCAAATAAAATACATAACAGAACTTTAACTCTATTTACCCAACTTCTGCTTCTTGTGCTATTATTGTCATGTATTTTAATTCTACATATATTTTAAGCCTTACGAGAAATTTTATTGTTGTTTTATACATTCAGTTTTTGTACAGATTTACCCATCTATCCTTTTCAGTATTCTTCTTTCTTTCCTGCATTGCCCTGCTTTCATCTAGGGTCATTTTTCTTTTCATCTAAAGAATTTCCTTAGTACTTCTTATAGAATAGGCATTCGGATGAAGGATTTTTTCATTCTTT
>NW_007737605.1:10411-11455 GCF_000696425.1 Galeopterus variegatus | reverse complement strand
TGACAGACTGACTTGGTAAATTGAGTTACAGGAGTCCCAACATGTCCTGAAAAAGTACTGTTTATCTTTTATAGCAATATAAAATGCTGACTCTGCTCCATGAGAATAGTTATCTTAGCCTGAGTTTCTATAGACTGAACCTGAGGCAAAATTCATGTTTAATACTTTTTTGGAAGAGTGTCTTAATCCATTTGGACTTCTACACAAAATACCATAAACTAGATAGTTTATAAATAATAGAAATTTATTTCTCACAGTTCTGGAGGCTGGAAGTCCAAGATCAAAGTGCTGGCAGATTTGATGTCTGGCAAGGGCCCTCCTTCTAGTTCACAGATCGTGCCTTCTAGCTGTGTCCTTTCATGGTAAGGGACAATGAGCTCCCCTGAGCCTATTTCATAAGGTCACTAATTCCATGAAAGCAGAGCTCTAGAGACCTACTTACCTCTGAAAAGGCCCCACTCCCTGATGCTATCACCTTTGGGGTTAGGATTTCAACATGAATTTTGAGGACACTAACATTCACACCATAGCAAGGCTTGCAAACCAAGCAAAGAAAGAGTGAAGGAAAAGAGAATAANAGTTTTATTTTTGCTCCTTTGTAGATAATGTATCTTTGGCTGCTTCCAAGATTTTCTCTTTGTATTTGGTTTTTATCCATTTGACTACGATATGCCTAGGAGTGGTTTCCTTTGTATTTATCCTACATGAGGTTATCTGATAGAAGTTTTGTGGTTATTTTAAAGTCCATGCCTAATAACTCTAATATCTGAATCACCCGTGGGTCTGTTCCTTTTGTCTGCTTTTTCTCTTGGCTTTTAGTCGCTTGGTTCTGATAATTTTGGACTGAAAACTGTCTACACATGGTGTATAAATTGATTTAGGATGTTTTCATCATCTTACAAAAAGTATTGAATTTCCTCTGGCAGAAAGCTAGAGAATACAGGCAGAGCACCTTGATCCAATTAGGGACTGAGAAGGATTACTGACAGACTGACTTGGTAAATTGAGTTACAGGAGTCCCAACATGTCCTGAAAAAGTACTGT
>NW_007737605.1:2110-8911 GCF_000696425.1 Galeopterus variegatus | reverse complement strand
AGGAAAGGGATACAGGAAAGGAAATTGCAGGCACCCAATATCAGATTTATCTGTTTCACATTGTCCCTTGGATGGCTCAAAAAGTGCAGCCCTCCCTTAAGGCTGAAGGCCTTACACCTGGCTGTCTTTTGGGTCTTTCCCCAGAGCCATTCAGCTGGCAAATTGGAAGGCAGCAAAGAGCCCTGTGCTCCCTTCCCTGCTGTTCATAAACCAACAATCAACCCTGAAGACGGTGAAGGTGGAGAGGAGCGGATTTGCTCTAAGGCCTACAAATCTGTGTAATAATTCATGTGTAATAATTATGGCAATATCTTGGGGGAAAGCCTCCAAACTTCTTAGAATAGCTGCAAGAAAAAGAGAGTAATTTACTGAGAACCTGCTATGTGCCATGCCCTTTGCTAGGAAGTTTCGTGATTTATTTTCAAGGCTCATCATAGCACCACAAGGAAAGAACTATTTTTTTCCAGTTTACAGTTGAGGAAACTGAGAATCAGGCGGATGTCATGAAGCTCGTGTTTACCAGAAACTTTGTTACTTAGAAAACCCACACTCTGTTTTTAGCCTGATGTTCCTCTGTACTCCCATGTTTAAACACTTGCAGTGATTTTGGTAGAAGTTGGCACAGGTCCTTTCTTCTGTCTTCCAACTGGAAATGTACTTTGTCCTGTCATGGTGTCAAAACCATTCTCTCCTTCTCAGCTGGCCACTGTCTGAGAGTTCTAGAAGGGTGTTAACTGGCACAGAGTGTTCTCTTGGTCTGGCCGACGCCAGATCGCATCTACCCTTGAGGTGCTGACAACACCTTCCCTGCCCACCTGACTACTGGCCACACCGAGGCACCAGGCTAACCCTGATGAACAGTCGCCTCCTGTATTAAGCCCCATAGACAGCCCTGAGAGCCTCTGAATAACCATTCTGTCACTCGTTGCTGACTGATTTTATAATTTGGCTGTGTGTTTATTGGGAGCCCTTTCTTTACCTTGATGGAGGGAGGAAAGAGCCGGATGGGGCTATTTATGAGGGAAGCAGTAGGAGGTTCTGTTTAGTCTGAAGATGAAGTTCATTGTTAAGGGAAAGTAACCTTTTCTTCTAAATCTGCCTTCCTGAGCTTCCCACTCACTGGGATTTTGCTGCTGTAATTGCTGGATACTGAAAGGAAAGCGCAAGGACCTTTGGCCCAACCATAAAGGAGCTCCATCTAGTGGGATTGTTTTTAAACACAAGCGTTAGGCTGCCGGGGGAGTCTCTTTTGCATTAAGGGGTCTGGCATCTGCCTCTTATTTTAGGCACTGAGTCAACAGGATGATTGAGCATTTCCTAAATCCAAATAAGCCGAGCTAACACCCCTTGGATTTAAACAGGGTGCACGTTAGTTGAGGATATTTTGAAGCCCAGTAACTTGAGTTCCACTTACTCTTGACAGCAGAGAGGAGGGTGGATTCTGACGTGCAGTCCCTGACAGCTGGGAAAATGGCAGGGAAGGAGGGGAGAGAGGAAGGCAAGTGTCCTGGAAGTTTCTGTAAAAGTTCAGGCATTGGTAGATTCAGTGAGCATCCTCCCCACAAAAACAAGCAGGCAGATGACTGGCAGTACCAGGCTTCAGAAGCTGGCCAGCCATCGAGAGAGGAAAATCCCCCTTCTCTTCCATACCCAGGTGGGGCCGGTCAGAGACCCTAAATGTTTAATTTTTTCCTGCATCACCTATTGCTCAATGTGGCCTGAACACAACGTATTTCAACCCCGTCACCCCTCCTATTTAATGGCAGCTTGCTATAACTTCATAAGGTTAGAATTTCAGGGAATTAAAAACTGCTCAGATCAACATCCACTACCCAACCACGCTGTAACTTCCCTCTGCTAGGAATAGTGCACAAGCGTACTTCAAAAAGTTCATGGAGAAATAGAATTGAAAGATAACACGAATCTTTCCACGAACTTGTTGAAGTGCCCTCATGTTTGTGTCCTAGGGCTGCCGTAGCGAATTACCACAAACTAGGTGGCTTGAGCCAATAGAAATTTATCCTCTTGCATTTATGGGGGCCAGAAGTCTGAAATCAAGGTGTTGGCAGGGCCATGTTCCTTCTGGGGAGAATCTGTTCCATGCCTGTCTCCCAGTTTCTGTGTTGCTGGCAATCCTCGGTGTTCTGTGGCTTGTAGACACATCACTTCCATCTCTGCCACCATCTTCATGTGATGTCCTCTGTGTCTATTCACATTGTCTTCCGTCTGGGTGTGTCTGTGTCTTCACATGGCATTCTCTCTTCTGCGTGTGTCTCTCTGCTCTTCTTACAGGACACCAGTCATACCGGATTAGGGACTCACCCGACTGCCCAAGACTTCATCATCATTTATAGCTTGATTATATCTGCAAAGATCGTATTTCCAAAGAAGATCACATTCACAAGCACTGCAAGTTAGAATTTCAACCTGTCTTTTTTGGGGGACATGTTCAAACCACAAGAAATCAATAGGAAAAGACAATGGCAGGCAGAAAACTACCAGATCAACACCATTTACAAGGGTGAAGGATTGAAGCAGGGACTCCTAATCCTGCAGTTGTTTTCCTGATTTCCCTCACCCCCATTCATATGGACCTCTGGTATAGGAGGCTATGCGTGCAACCCCAGATGAGACCACGATATCTTATACTGAATATTATTTTAGTAGGATTAGAAATACATTTTAACGATGTGACTTCTTTAGGAAGGCAATAAGGATCTATTATTTATTTAGAACACTTTCCAGTTTGTAATTGTCAATAATTCACTGCCTTTTCTTTCTAGTGGACTTGGAATAACAACGACATGCTTCACAGTATCTGCGCATTTCCATTGAAATGGAGAGTCAACCTGAAATATGGGAACTTTCCTATGAGTCATTTTATCCAGGACTCCTCCTTATTTAATGCATTGTATATTCAACAGATAATGTAATAGATCCTATTGCACTAAAGCATATAATACTCTGATTCCTTATGCTTTTTGCAATCTGTGTTGCCTTTTTATCAGTAACACATGTGCAACATGTAAGTGCTGTCCATATAGGAAATACTTTATCCCTCTTTTCAAACAGACATAATAATAATACCTGTCATTTACTGTCTTCTGTGTGCCAGCCACTGTGCTACTTGATTTATATGCATTATTTTATTTAATCCTTAAAGTAAATTTATGCTGTGAGTATTATTCCCATTTTACAGATGAAGAAGCTGAGACTTGGATAATTAAGCATCTTGTCCCAAATCACATAGCTCTTTAGTGGTGGAGCTGGAATTTTAACCCAAGTTTATGATTCCAAAGCTCATATTAGACTGCCTTCATATAATGTTTTCCACAGTAATCCTGATGGGTTTTTGTTGACCATCTAGTTCTTTTTTTCCTCTTGTCAATGTTTGACACACTCGGGAGAAAAGCAGCCCCTATGCACCTAATGATCCAAACCCATTTCAATGTTTCCACATTTTTCTTTTGACCACTAGGTGGAGATATGTCTATTTTCTCTCCAAAAGATCTTAAACTCTTTACCAAATACTTTGGTGAACTCATCTCCCCTCTTTGGGCCCCCCAAAGCTCAAAAGCTATAGAATCAGAACCAGATTACTAATGAATCAAAACACAAAACACACAGAACTGGGTCTATGGACTAACCTGTTCATCTTAGTGTTTCTCTACGCTTTATTAAAAGTGAAAAAAAAAATCCATAGTGATTCCAGACAATAGTTGAATCAACAATCCACTTATATACAATAGACACTGTAGCTTGGAAACTACA
The DNA here is from genome assembly GCF_000696425.1 of Galeopterus variegatus. Lineage (NCBI taxonomy): Eukaryota > Metazoa > Chordata > Mammalia > Dermoptera > Cynocephalidae > Galeopterus > Galeopterus variegatus. The sequence continues at coordinate 5,140 of NW_007737605.1, read as the reverse complement.
TGAATGTGTTTTCTTGAATCATAAAGAGCTACATCAATGTAATAATCATCATAATAAAAATTATAATGAAAAATTATAATCTAATGAAGGTGAAGGGGTGATGAGCATCTTTAAAATTACCTTAGTAGCTTTCATAAAATGGTATCTAATATGTATGGTCTATGTACCTGGAGTAGATGGTCGTTGGAGTATACTCTCTGCGTGTGTAATTGACCCACTTGGATCTTTGATCATTCACTTACTTATCTAACAAATATCTAAAAAAGGGCCTCCAATGTGTACTAACTGGTGAACACAGGCTCATACCATGGCCCGTGTTACAGTAGGTGCACCACGAACAGATGATATATACCCTAGGAGTTATATATATGTATGTGTGTATACCGTCAATCCTTATTATTTGCAGATTTCATGTTTGTGAATTTGTCCACTAGCTAAAATTTATTTGCAACCCTGAAATCAATACTTACAGCACTTTGTGGTCATCTACAATACACAGAGTGGCCAAAATTTTGAGTCACCCAATATGTACGGTCCCAGCTGAGATTAAACAAAGTGATTTTCTGCCCTCTTGTTTCAGCTCTTGTACCATAAACAAGTGTTTTTTCCCCCAGTCTGTTTAGTGCCACATTTTCTACATTTTTGTGCTTTTTATTGGTGGTTTTTTTGTTTAAATGGGCCCCCACATGTCGTGCTGAAGTGCCATCTAGTGTTTTGAAGGGCAAGAAGGCTGTGATATGCTTTATGAAGGATATACATGTGTTAGATGAGCTTTGTTCAGCCATGAGTTATAGTGCTGTTGGCTGTGAGTTCAGTGTTAATGAATCAACAATATATATTAAATAATGAGTCTTTAAACAGGAAACACAAATAAAACAAGTTTACATACTGGCCAGTTGATGACATAAAATGTGAACAAAAACTCATGGGAACTTAACTCTGTACTTCCCCCAGGGGCAATGGTTCAGTATTTGCCAACTCAGTGTTCACAGTGACTGTTGTGCAAAGAGGGGGTTAGAATATAATACTCTTTGAGCTGGGAAAGAAATTTCAGACTGAAGAATGAAGCGGGCAAATCCATGCAAAGATTTTTATTAAAAGGGTAACTTATGTACAGGGAAGGTCTGCACAGCAAAGAATCAGATGTCTACAGCAGATGAGTGTACTCTTTCTCTGGCTTTTAGTTAAGGCTCATATAGCATAACTTCAAATAAATAATTTAAGAAAAATAAACGTCCTATGATCTATGAAGCAGGGAACTTGCGATGCTTGCACACAGAGTAGTTTATGCTAGGAGTTGCAGTAAGTCACCTAGTCCCTGAGCCCTATGTTCCTGTTATGCTTGCCCTAAAGTTAATCTATAATTGGTCAGTGAAACAAAGGAATGAGGCTAAACAGGAGTCAACATGGCAAATGGGGCACAAGATGGCATTAGTCCTGGTCACCCTCTAACAACTACATAGACCATAACTACTGTGAATAGCAAGAATTGACTCTGTGTCTGTGTGTGTCTGTGTGTATGTGTGTGTGTGTGTGTGTGTGTGTGTGTTGGAGTGTTAATAGAATTCCAAATGATCCTGATAAGGGCTGGCACGGATAGTACCATATGGCTGCTCAGTGATCTAATGGGTCACTTGCACACAGGTGGGAGGAGGGACATAGGTAACTCAGCTTTGTTCAGGCATGAGTTATGGGGCTGTTGGCTGTGAGTTCAATGCTCATGAAGCAACAATATATATCAACTAATGAGTCTTTAACCAGAAAACACAAATAAAACAAGGTTATATATTGGCTAGTTAATGAAATAAAATGTGACCAAAAGCTCACAGGAACCTAACCCTGTATTTCCCCTGGGAGCAATGATTCAGTATTTGCCAATTCAGATGAAGAAAAGAGTTGTTGGAATTGGAGGGAATTTCTGATTTGTAGTCCAAATACTCTTGCATCTTTAATCTAAGGCAGGAAGGTATAGATAAGAAGGAGACGGAAGATAGGAAAACTCATGAGTGTCCCTCCCCGTTGGAAGGACTGGGAGGGCTGATCCCATGTGGGGATGGAGAAAGATCAGATCTAGAGTTAATGATGTCACAGTACATTTCAGGGATGACTATTACAGATGTTAAAGATTTTCTATCATTTTTCTATTATTTGTAACCCCCTGTCTGTTCTCCTGCCCCAACTAGTATGAAATTGCCTTGAATGACTTCAAAAGGATTTCTAACCTTATTTAGAGTTGGAGAACAAGAGAGATGTACAGCTGGGGGCCTTCCTGCAGTGCCCAAGTGAGAGAATAAAGTCTGGAGAAACGTAGGTGATGGCAAATCCCTGGAACCCCTGAAAAGAGAAGCAAGGGGGAATCCTTCACTTCCAAGCAATTCTTCCAAGACGATGCATGCAGGTAAATGGTCCTAGAGCCAACCACCAAAAGACCTGGAGCAAAAGAGGGGCCTCGACCTTTAAGGACTGCTTGAGGAAGTTCTAAAAGGTACAATGATCAGGGCTTGTAGAAAATGCTGGGGCCAACCCAGAGGTCTTTATTGATCATCAGAGCCAGGGAACAAGGAAGACGACTCTTAGGCTTGAGGGAGAGTGCAGTGTAAATACCTGCCAGAAAGAATACAGAACTACTCAGAACTAACTACTCAATAACGCTTTTGTTTCTCTATCACGGAAAATGATCTTTCTACCAGGAAGGGTATAATAAAAATAAGCTTAGGGAGATGTGAAAGCCAGAGAGGGAGGAGCCGTACGGCTTAACATCCTGGGTACAGGTGACAGTGAGGGCAGACACACCTCCACGCTCACCCCCAGGGTTCTGAAGAACCAATGACAGGGAGATGACATAAGGGCCTGATGTGATGATTTAAGAAGAGGGAAAGGTGTAATCTGGGAGGTACTAACATAGACAAGTTAGTGTTAGTTCCTAGCTAAAGATTAGAACCTACCATTAAAGCAGTCAATTTTTCAGCCCTAAGCATGAGCGTTAAGAACTAGTTGTGGAGATGTTCAAGATGGTGACGGGTCTGGAGC
>NW_007737605.1:0-1052 GCF_000696425.1 Galeopterus variegatus | reverse complement strand
CAGCCCAGCCCCGCTTGTGGGGCAAACGCCCGCCCGGCTCCCGCCTACCACACCAGGCTAGATGCCTGCATCAGCCCTGCCTCCATTTTCTCTGGTGGGGGCGGAGCCGGCCGGCTCAGATCGGGCAGGCCAGCCATCTTTGCTTGGTGCGGCTCCTCACTGAGCCGTGCCACTTGTGTGCCTCAGTGCGGGGCGCCCCAGGGCCTGTGGACCAGACACCAATCCCACTCCACCCGCAGATCTCTGGCGGGGCTGGTGGCGTGGGGAGCCCCCAGCCAGCGTCAGGAGGGCAGGGAAGAGGATCCCGGCCAGACTGTCACTCCACCACACCTGGGGCTTCGGTCCCAGGTAAACTTTCTGCTTCCGGGAGGCAGATACCATCTCTGTGGCCTTCAGTTCGGAAGAAACCCAGACTGATTTCTGGTTGGGAGAGGGGTGACTGGGGTGCCCCCAAGCCCACTTGAACCTGCCAGAGAGCTGACGGCCTGAAGGCGCTGAGCCGGCTCACGCTGGGGTGATTCAAAGAGGAACTGTGTGTTGTGGGATCCTCCCCGGGGTGCTTGTGCCCCGGTGTGGCAGATAACTCAACCACACAGGGGGGCGCAATACCGGGGGGAAGGTGGGAGGCCCAGAGAGGGCCTTGACCAGGGCCGCAGGAACACNACAGTCTTGAGGTTTTAGGGCCGATACAAAAGAAGATTCCTGAGAGCGCCCCAACCGCACCAGGAGACCGAGCGAGCAGCCCGAGGCAACAAAGGCCAGGAAAGATGGCAGCGGCGACGCAGAGATGGAGAGGAAGGCACTGGACCGGCCCAGCTCTGGGAGCTCTGGGAGTGACCCCCAGCCCAGCCCCGCTTGTGGGGCAAATGCCCGCCCGGCTCCCACCTACCACACCAGGCTAGGCACCTGCATCAGTGCTGCCTCCATTTTCTCTGGTGGGGGCAGAGCTGGCCGGCTCAAATCGGGCAGGCCAGCCATCTTTGCTTGGCGCGGCTCCTCACTGAGCCATGCCACTTGTGTGCCTCAGTGCGGGGCGCCCCGGGGCCTGTGGG
>NW_007737604.1:50050-51622 GCF_000696425.1 Galeopterus variegatus | reverse complement strand
GGATTGGAAGAATTAACATTGTGAAAATGTCTATACTACCCAAAGTGATCTACAGATTCAGGGCCGGCCCATGGCTCACTCGGTAGAGTGCAGTGCTGATACAGATTCAATGCAATCTCCATCAAAATACCAATGACATTCTTCACAGAAATGTAAAAGACAATCTTACCTTTCATATGGAAAAATAAAAGACCCCGAATATCCAAAGCAATCTGGAGAAAAAAAAAAAAAAGCCAGAGGCAGAACATTACCTAACTTCAAAGTATACTACAAAGCTATTGCAATCAAAACAACATGGTACTGGCATAAAAAATAGACATTCAGACCAGTGGAATAGAATTGAGAAACCAGAAATCACCCCTCAGGCTTATAGCCATCTGATATAGGACAAAGGAAACAAAAATCTACATTGGGGGGAAGACTGCCTCTTCAACAAGTGGTGCTGGGAAAACTGGATATCCATATTCAGAAGAATGAAACTAGGTATGCATCTCTCACCATACACTAAAATCAACTCAAAGTGGATTAAAGAGTTAAGTATAAGACCTGACAGTGTAAAATTACTAAGGGAAAATAGAGGTTGAACATTTCAGCAATTAGGTCATGGCACAGGCTTTATGAACATGAGCTGGAAAGCACAAGCAGCAAAAGAAAAAATAAACAAATGGGACTATATCAAACTAAAAATTTCTTCACCACAAAAGGAACAATCAAAAGAGTGAAATGACAATGTACAGAGTGGGAGAAAATTTTTGCTAACTATGCATCCCTTTTCTGAATATTAATATTCTGATATTAATCAAGAATATACATAGAACCCAAGCAATTATACAGTAAAAAAAACAAATGATCCAATTAAAAATGGGCAAAGGAGCTGAATAGACACTTTTAAAAGGAAGACATACAAATGGCCAAAAGATACATGAAAAAATGCTCACCATCACTAGTCATCAAGGAAATGCAAATTAAAACCACATTGAGATACCACCTCATTCCAGTTAGACTGGCTATAATCAAAAAGATGGTTAATAACAAATGCTGGTGAGGGTGTGGATAGAAGGGAACACTACTGCACTGTTGGTGGGACTGTAAATTAGTACAACCACTACAGAAAACAGTATGGAGGTTTCTCAACTACATATAGATCTTCCATATGATCCACCAATTCTGCTTTTGGGTATATACCCAAAGGAATGGAAATCATCATGTCGAAGGGATACCTGCACTCCCATGTTCATTGCAGCTCTGTTTACAATAGCCAAGATATGGAACCTATGAAATTGTCCATCAGTGGATGATTGGATAAGGAAACTGGTATACATACACCATGGAATACTTCTTTGCCATAAAAAAGAATGAAATACTCCTGTTTGCAGCAACATGGATGAACCTGTAGAAACTTACGTTGAGTGAAGTAAGCAAAGCACAGAAGGATAAATACTGCATGTGCTCACTCATATGTGGGAGCTAAGAGAGAAAAGAAGGAAGGAAGGAAAGACCACAGTAGTGCGGTGGTCTTACAGAGGGAGGGAACGTTCCTAGGGCTACAAAATGGAGTGGAGGAAGGGGGAT
>NW_007737604.1:48096-49066 GCF_000696425.1 Galeopterus variegatus | reverse complement strand
GTGGTCTTACAGAGGGAGGGAACGTTCCTAGGGCTACAAAATGGAGTGGAGGAAGGGGGATGGAGTTGGGAGACACGGGGTTCAAAAGTAATTTCTGGTAATGGGTATGCCCCCAGTATAAATCTGGCCCTCACATCATGGGCACGAGGGGTGACAATTAGGTTTGTATCACATGAATATTCATAATTAAAAAATAAATTTAAAAAAACTAAAATAACATTAGTATAGACCGCTTGCTTGGAGCAGAGTGTGGTAAAAGTGAAAGTCCTCAGCTAAGAAGAAAAAGGAAGTAAACGTACAGATGCACATACACCCTCTTTATTGAGCACCTACTGTGGCCACCACTGTGCTAAGTAAGCATCTCAGTTTCAATTTCCTCATACAAGCTGATGTATTTAGAGTAATGTTTAATTGACTTAACCTGCAATGGGTGAAATTTAAGAAACATTAGATTTTATTTTCAGTCCATCAGATTGTTTCAGAAGGAGGACAGGTGTTCTGTCTAGTGACAGTGACAAACAGGCTCAGATTTTCCTGTACTAAGCTGGAAAGAAGACCAGCTGGTAAAAGATTTGCAGTAGCCCATGTGGCAGAAGTTTAGCATTGAAATTGCATTTTCCCTTTCTGACTTATTTTCCTAGGGGAACTTACAAAACACACATGGTCTGTGTACAGTGGTTGCAACCTCGATGGCGATAGCAAAGCATAGGGACAAAATGGCAAAATCAAGCTGCACACATGCACACTGCAAATACCTGCACAATTGATTTCTACAATGAAAAAGAAACATTTAAAATTCAGTTACATCTAAATTAACTAAAGTCAACTTTTTAATTATTAGATATATTTAACTGACACAGCATGATATTCAAAAGAGATATTTGTATGAGAGAAAAGCAGGTTGGGATAATTATGGCAATTATAACATTGTGTAGGATGCACAGAAAAGGTTCTGGAGGCTGCTTTTTTC
>NW_007737604.1:44864-48007 GCF_000696425.1 Galeopterus variegatus | reverse complement strand
ATTATGGCAATTATAACATTGTGTAGGATGCACAGAAAAGGTTCTGGAGGCTGCTTTTTTCATTCATGACTCTGGGGAGGGGATTTGGATTTTGAGGGGCATGCAGAGGTGCAGAAACATTTTAATGACATTTGAGGATTGGATTTAACATCTATCACTCTTCACTTTGTTTTGACTGTTGCATGTGGTCACCACGTAGCAGAGTGTCTTTGTTCTTCAGAACTTCACACTGGGATGACAATGAGCACTGAGTCTGCAACCTGTTGTCAAGCCTCAGAAATGTCAGCAAGTGGGGAACCTGGTGAAGGACATGGGGGGTCTTTGGGTCCTATTTCTGCAAATTTTATGTAAATTTGACATTATTTTAAAATATGTAAATGATCCCAACTTGACTATTATACATTGTACACATGATGTGAAACATCACACTGTACCCCACAAGTATGTCCAATTATTATGTGCTAATTAAAAGTAAGTTTTAAAAAATAAAAAAATTTTAAATGTTAAAAAAAAGGTGCTCATACTGTACAGGCTGTATTGTATCCTGGATTTTTTGTTAATAAGATATTGGTTGTCTCATTTACAGATATTTTCTGCTTTTCCACTCTCTGTCTTCCCTATGACAAGCACTAGACATGCAACAGAGAATAAACACAGAGGAGCAGCTCATTGCCTCCTCTATTAGTAATAATGTCCAGAAAACTGTTTGCCCAAACAAACTGCAAAGGTCGTTTAGGGGTTATTGGAAGAAAATTAAATATGGTTTGGGTATTGAATAATTTTGTGCAATCATTGTTTATCTAGATAGATATAATTTTGGAATTCGATTATATAAGAAAAATTTTTAATTTTATTTTTAGAGAGGCATGCTGAAGTATTTAATGTGAAGCATCAGAAAACCTTGGACTTGTTTAAAAAGACGGGAAAAAGAAAATGTAAAGTAAATAAGGCAGTTTTCACATTTAGGTGAAGAGTAAATTGCCTTACTACAGTATGATTTGTACCATAGTATGTTTATAAATTTTCCATAATAAAAATTAAAGAGAAAATAAACACATATTATTAGAGTAGATTTGATCTTTAAAAAGAGATTGAGGGTGCCGGCCCAGTGGCGCACTGGAGAGTGCGCCGCTAGGGAGCGCAGTGGCGCTCCCGCCGAGGGTTTGGATCCCATGTGGAGACCGATTCCCGCTCACTGGCTGAGCGCGGTGTGGACGCAACACCGAGGGTTGTGATCCTGTTGCCAGTCAGTAAAAAAGACAAAAAGAAAAAAAAAAAAAAGAGATTGAGGAGGAGATATACCGGCCTGTTCATGGTGGTTTGCTCTGAAGAAGCAGAAGGATGTAGGGACAAAAGATAACAGGGAAGTTTAAACCACATAATTTTGTGTTATTTGCACATTTTAAGACAGAATTTATTTCTCACTTGAGCAAAAAAGTAAAACTTAAAAGCACTACACAAAATACATTTTAGGAAAAATTCTGCTAGTCTTTACTACACTGGCTGTAGTTATTTCTACAATAATAATAACAATAACTGAAGAAAGGAGTGTTGGTGTTTCACTTTGTGTTCCATTTTTATATCTATGTTAATTACTTGAATAATTAAAATTTTAATGCAAAAATTTATGAATGCTATTGAATTTGTATGAGTTTCAGATGAGAACAACATAAAGGTTAAAGAAAGTAAACTTGAATCCTGTTGGTCATACAGTTTTATGCATAAGGTTTAATGGTTGAAAGAATTTTATCCTATGGATGTGCTATAATTAATTTAATAAATCCCCTCAGACATTTTTAGGCTGTTTTAGTTTTTTTAAACATAAACAATATAGTGGTGAACATCATGCTTCATTATTTTCTTAGGATACGTTTCTAGAAAGGGTGATGCACCCACTTAAGATTTTGATATTTACTGCCAGAAGGTTTGTAAGGTGACACTACTTTGCATATGTGGCTGATAGAGATGAAGATGTTTGAAAACAACTGGTTGGTAGCAGTGGAAAATGGGACATCTTGTACATACTGATAGGCTCATAGCAGGTGCACAAAGTCTTCAAAGGGCAGTTGATAATGTCTCTCAAAAGAGTAACAAAGTCTGTCTTTGAGCAGATGTTAGGCTCCTCTGATCCCTCTTCTTAACATGGTCTCAACTTTGGCCTGCCTTTAGAAAAAATTCTGCTGTCAGAATCTTTTTGTTTTGTTTTTGTTTTTGTTTTTGTTTTTGTCATAATGGCTGCCTGGCTCAGGAATCATACCCTGGTCCTTGGTGTTTTGATAAGACAATTTGACAAGAATCCTCCCACTCTTGATATCATCTCCCAGTAATTTTCTAGCTACTGACCCCCTCACGTTAGCACTGGCTATAAATTTCCACTTATCCATGTTGTATTAGGAGTTGATGTCCATCTCTCTCTCTTACTTCAATACAGCTAGTTCCTGTTGCAAAAGTCTCCCTTACTATTTTAACAAGTGTCAAAATATTTTATCTATATGACAATTATTAATTTACTTGTCCTTTGATATAGCAGGTAAACTCAGAATTTATTTTATAGATTCTCCTGGTAATCTCAAAAAGAATGTGTGGACAAATATATAGAGTTCACCTGGGCCTAGGGCATTATAATGGGAATACTCATGTCATAAAAGACTATGTATGAGTGGGAATACATGTGTCATAGTAAACTTTGTGTGTATTCAGGGAGGTAAAGAAAGACAAAGTTTTTAAAAATAAAAGTGATGAAGGATTATATAATTGTTTGGGAATAATTTTTATTATCCTTGGCACATGAGTTAATAACAAGGTTGAAGTCAGCTTGAGGTCAGAGAGACAGTTGTTGGGCAGAGTTCTTCGAAGTATATTTGTGTACGTTTGTGATGGCCTTTGTGCAAGGTCACGGTTTTTTATATGCCCTTAATGAAGATTTGAAAAAGTACCAGGGCCGACCCTGTGGCTCACTTGGGAGAGTGTGGAGCTGGGAGTGCAGTGGCGCTCCAGTGCTGAGGCCGCGGGTTCAGATCCTATATAGGGATGGCTGCTGCACTCACTGGCTGAGTGCAGCATGGGCGACACCAAGCCAAGGGTTACGATCCCCTTACTGGTCACCAAAAAAAAAAAAAAAAAAAAGAAGAAGAAGAAGAAGA
>NW_007737604.1:42975-44824 GCF_000696425.1 Galeopterus variegatus | reverse complement strand
CCAAAAAAAAAAAAAAAAAAAAGAAGAAGAAGAAGAAGAAGAAAAGAAAAAAAAAAAAAGAAAAAGTACCAAAATATTAGTAATAACATATTAGATTTTAAGAATTTTATATGATTTTGTGAGAATTATATTAACAACATATCTATAAATGTAAATTTATAAAAATCTGGTATTATATGTCACCTGAAAATTCATTCCACATAATTTGTCAAATAATCCTAAGTCATTTATATCTCTATAAGATGAGAGATAAGCCGTTTAAGGCTATCCAGAGGCCCAACAGGAAAATCTCAAAGACTTACTTTAAAATTTTGATATTGGGGAAACCCATTAAACTTGTCAATATGTTGAAAACACTTCATCATAGCAGGATCATAGATCAATGTAAAAATAATATTTATTTAACCAGAGAAATAATCTAAAGACTTTTTTTTCTGGCAGCTGGGGATCTGAACCCTTGACTTTGGTGTTACCAACACAGCACTCTCACCAACTGAGCCAACTGCCTAGCCCAAAAGACTTTTAAAAACAACTCAAAAAGTTACATGGATGAAAAAACTTTTACCCTTTTAATGATCAGTTATTCCACGTAATTAAAAACATAATAAAGATAACACAGGAAATTATCTTAATAAAGCACAAAATCTTGGGGGCTGGCCAGTTGGCTCACTCAGTAGACTGTGGTGCTGAGAACACCAAGGCCAGGGATTCAAATCCCCATACTGGCCAGACATGAGAGAAAGAAAGAAACACAAAATCTTAAATTTTTTTTTAAAGTCCATTCACCAAAAAGTAAAGATAAACTTTCTGTAGTGTGATTGCATCTTCTTATGGAAGTTGTACCTGATAAAAAGGTATAAACTTAATCAAGCATAGAAAGAATGTATCCAAGGTAATGAGAGTAACAATTTAAATATGTCAAAGAAAAGCATTGGAACACTTATTCTATTGCATAAAATGAAGAGTCACCTAATTCTAGAATTGCAATAAAGCCAGTTTAAAAAATTGGGGGTTGGCTGACTTGCTTGGTTTGTTAGAGCATGGTGTTATAACCCCCAAATCAAAGGTTCAGAACTCCTTACCAGCCAGCCACACACACACACACACACACAAAAAAAAAAAAAATTAAGAAAAACCAGGAGTACTGTCAAATTATACTGGAGGAAAACTGTTTTTCTAGGAGTTCAATAGAGGAGATTTTAGTGTCAGACAACGGCTGAGTCATCTGATGAGCAGGTTAAAGAGACTTATACTCCAAGACCTTCTCAAGTGGAGAAAAAGAAAGAGCTGCAGACTATGACGTAGGGTCTTCAAATTACATGCAGCAAGACACAGTACAAGTTGAACGTCTGAAACATGAATCTAAAAAGCTTTAAGAGGAAGACTACATTAAGAAATTAAATCACCATTCTAAAAAAGAAGACAGCATTTCCAACCTGAAAATAGGGATACTAAATGAATCTCAGGTAGAAATAAATATAGTTTAAAAGATGGCCATTAATGAAACATTAAAAACTGAAAAAAATAATTAAAAATTCTTGTAATTCTACTAAGAGCAGATCAACACCTCAAGTGAACCTTTCTGTTCTAACATACAGGAAGAAAATTTAGTTTTGCATCAGTGTATTTTTAAAATCAAAGTTCAATCTTTAGAAAGCCTGGTAATTTTATTCTAATCATAACCAATGTAACCACACACAAAATCCTTTTTATAAATTCACCTTTCAGGAACCATTATTATACCTTAGTCAGACATTTCCATGACATGCTTCAGACTTTCTATTCTTGCTCTTTCTTAAATAGTAAGTTTACTAAGATAAAAATTTACTATGTAATATTTTCTTATACA
>NW_007737604.1:37764-42267 GCF_000696425.1 Galeopterus variegatus | reverse complement strand
TAAAGAACACAATTTTGTGTTTTTAAATGATTTTTAAAATCAAAAGCACATCTTTTTTGGGTACACTTTGTAAACAAAATTATGTACATTGATTAGAATACTAACAATTGTAACTATATATTTTTTGTGAAAACCCAAGATGCAATTAATTTTGAACTGTTTGTTACATGTCAACATTTTATAAATGAGAACCATTTTATAATTTTAGAAACACATTTTCCCAAATCTTAATTTTTTGAATACCTTTAAGTTTTATGTATATCAATACACCTTATAAAATTTAAAGCTATGAACGCACTTATATTTGTTAAGTCCACTTATACTTTAGTTTTCATGTCTTATTTGGAAATTTAATGAGTATCTTTCAGTTAATTTAACATAACTTTAAGATATTAAATTACATAAAAATTATTTATAAACAATGATCTCATTTACGTTTACCTAATTTATGTATGTATTTTAACAATTAAACCTAGATTACTTATAAAAACTGAGATATTAGACAAAGCTGGTCATCATTTTAAGTTTTTTATTGTTGTTGTTGTTAAGTACTTCATAGCCTGTGAATATCAGGTGTTCACCCAAAGTTGAACATATGGGTATTTTGCTTATAACTCAGAAGATACAGCTGTTTTTAATAAACCAATATTAAATTAGCCTTAAGGACATGCCAGGGTGGCCCTGCCACTCCTCAGCTGGAGTGGGTGACCTTGGATGGGCCTGATAGATGAACTAAGGTGCTCTAAAGCTCCTCAGCTCAAATGGGCAACTCTAGGTGGGATTTCTGGAAGCTGAGATTAGAACCTTGAACTTTGAGGGAGACAATGATGTCCTCAGGAGCTCCTCAGCTAGACTCGGCAACACAGTGGAGTTACTGGGACTGTGGTCTGGGTCCTGTAACCCTAAAGGAAGTGTTGGGCACTCTGCAGGTCCACAAATAAAGTGGGCAACATAAGGCAAGGTCACTGGGGCTGAAGTCTGAATCCTGTGCCCCCAAGAGAGATGCTGGTGTGCCGTGCAATTTCCCCATTGATGTGGGCCACTCTGGGTGAGGTTGCTGGGTTCATAAGTGGAGCCCTGCATCCTCAAGAAGGACACTGAGTTGCTCTGCAGCACCACTGTCGGGAGTGGGCCATTCTGGGTAAAGTCATGGCAGGTTTGTATAAGACCGTTTGGCCCTAAGAAGGATGCTGTATCATTCTGAAGCTCTTCAGTTGGAGTGGGTAACTATGGATAAGGTCTCTGGGGTCATGGGTGGGACCCTGTGTCCCCAAGAGAGATGCTGTGGCCCCCTGCAGCTGTCCAGCTGGAGTGGCCTCTCTGGGTGAGGTGACTGTGGTGTGGGTGAGATCCTGTGCCCCCAAGAGAGATTCTGGGTGTTTGAAGTTCCTCAGCCAGAGTGGACCACTCTGGGCAAGGTCGCTGTATACATGGTAGGACCCTGTGACCACAAGAGAGGCACTGGGTCACTCTGAAGTTCCTCAGTGGGGGTAGGCTGCTCCAGTCAAGGTTTCTGGGGCTGCGGGCAGGTTACTGTGCCCCCAAGAGATATGCTGTGCTGCTCTGTAGCCTCCAACAGGGTCAGGAAGGCATGAGTGTTATTGGAACTTCAGGTAGAGCTCTGTGCCTCCATGAGGGGCAGGCAGGCTGTCCAAAACTTCTGTGCAGGAGTGTGTGGCTCTGGGAAGGACTACTGGAACTGATGAGGGACAAAGCACCATTATGAGGTGCACAGGTCCTTCGCTGAAGAGAGCAGCATGGACACCGGTAACAGAAGGCTCTGATTGGTTGGATCTCAGGCTCTGAAAAGTTTGCTGCACTGTTCCCATAAGAGAAATTCTGGGTTTCTCTGCAGCACCTTCTGTGGTGGTATGCAGCCCTGTGCAGGCTCACTGGTGCTTCACATGCGGGTCTGTGCCCTCAGAAGAGGCATGTGAGGCCTCTACAACCTCTGCACTGGAGTACACAGATCTGTGCAGCCATAGATTAACTCAGCCTGGCTGTGAAACTTGCATGGGTGCTTTGCTGAATAGGTAGGGGCCACCAATAATGGCAGAAAGCTCTGATTGGTTGGCTGTCAGATTCTGGAAAGTGTGCACACTGACTCCCTCTGTCCTAATTGTGACCCCTTGCTGCACAGGACCACCTGTTCCCAGGGCGCAGGATGTCATGGGGACTCAGGTGCCTGCAACTGGGCATGATGATGCTGTCTCAAGGCTGTGAAAACACTGTGTTTATGGACCGCAGAGCAAAATGTCCAAACATGTTGGCTTCATTTCCAAAATGGCAGCTGCAGCAGCAGCCTGGGACTGGGCCAGTAGTGGGAGTGGGGGGTTGGTGGTTTAATTTAAACTCTCTCCTTGGATCAATGCAGTCTCATGGACCTTCTAAAATTTGTGGGATACAGCAAAAGCAGTGCTTTGAAGTAAACTATGACATTGAATTCATCTGTTAGAAAAGAAACATGTCAAATTAATCATCTATGTTTCCATCTTTATAAACTAGAAAAAAGAAGAACAAATTTAACCCAAAGGAAACAGAAGAAAAAAAATAAAAAAAATTAGAGCAGAAACCAATAAAATTGAAAATAGGAAAATCAGGAGAAAATCAACAATAAAGCTGGTTCTTTAAAAGGATCAATAAAACTGATAAACCTATAGTGAGGTAAACTAAAAAGATAAAGACCGAGGAAAGAAAGTACTATTATCACAAATGAAAGAGAGGACCTGACTGCACATCATACAGACATTAAAAAAGTAATAAAGAAATATTATGAACAATTCTCTATGCACACATTTGATAACTAGAGAAGAGGATCGTTTCCTGGGAAGAAACAATTTATCAAAACACACAGAAGAAAAAATACACAATTAGATTAGTTATATATCTGTTATGAAAATTGAGTAAATAATAATCTTCAAAACAGAAAGGACCCAGTCCAAATGTGTTCACAGGAGAACACAAGCAACCATTTAAGGAAGAAATTATACCAATTCCATAAAACCTATTTTAAGAATAGAGTATAGTTTACTTCCTAACTTATTCTAAAAGGACAGAATCCAATACCTAAACCAGACAAAGATATGACAAGAACAAAAAACTATAAAACATTATCTCCCACAATCTACATGCAGAAATTATCAACAAAATATTAGCATACCTTAACCAAAAATGCATAAAAATAATTATGCAACCTGACCAAATGGGGTTTATCCAAGGCAGACAAAGCTGTTGCAACATTTGAAAATCAATTAATGTAATCCATTACATCAACACACTAAAAAGAAAAAAATACCATGTATTTATATCAATAGATACAGAAAAATCATTTGACAAACTATGGTACCCATTCATCGTTAAAACCCTCAGTAAACTAGGAATACAGGAGGAATTCAAAACTTGATACAGACTATCTACAGGAAACTACAGATAACATCATCTTTAATCATGGGAAACTCAAAGCTTTTTGACAAAATCAGGAAAAAGGCAAGAGTGTACCCTGTCACCACTCCTTTCAACATTGTACTAAAAGAAAAGGCTAACAGACTAACTCAAGAAATTAAATAAATAGTAAACAGATTGTGAATAAATAAATAAATTTGTGTTTGCAGATGACATGATTGTATAGAAAATACAAGTAAATGGATAATAAAACACCTGGAATTAATAAGTGATTATAGCAAGATTGGAGGAACAAGACAAATATACAAAAGTCAACCACTTTTCCATACACCAGCAATGACCAAAGAGAATTTGAAAGGAAAAGAATAATACCAATTACATTAACACTCCAAAAATGAAATAGTTGCAAATCACCTGTCTGGTTAAAAAATAATAATATTCAGGGCTGGCCCCTGGCTCACTTGGGAGAGTGTGGTGCTGGTAACACCAAGGCCATGAGTTCTAATCCCTATATAGGGATGGCCGGTTAGCGCACTTTAGCTCACTTTCCATTTTATTTTATTTTTATTTCTTTCTTTATTTATTTTATTTTGTCAATATACAATGTGGCTGATTATTGTGGCCCATTACCAAAACCTCCTTCCCTCATCCCTCTCCCCCCTCCCTCCCAATAATGTCCTTTCTGTTTGTTTGTTGTATCAATTTCAAGGAATTGCAATTGTTATGTCTTCTTCACCCCACCCCGGTGTGTGTGTGTGTGTGTGTGTGTGTGTGTGTGTGTGTGTATTTATTTATTTTTAGCTCCCACCCATAAGTGAGAACATGTGATATTTCTCTCTCTGTGCGTGACTCGTTTCACTTAAAATAATTCTCTCTAGGTCCATCCATGTCATTGCAAATGGCAGTATTTCATTCTTTTTTATAGCTGAGTAGTATTCCATTGTGTAGATACAGCACATTTTCTGTATCCATTCATCTGATGATGGGCATTTGGGCTGGTTCCAACTCTTGGCTATTGTAAAGAGTTCTGTGATGAACACTGGGGAACAGGTATACCTTCAACTTGATGATTTCCATTCCTCTGTGTATATTCCCAGCAGT
>NW_007737604.1:35081-36908 GCF_000696425.1 Galeopterus variegatus | reverse complement strand
GTATCTCAGTGTGGTTTTGATTTGCATTTCCTGAATGCTGAGTGATGTTGAGCATTTCTTCATATGTCTGTTGGCCATTCATATATCTTTCTTAGAGAAATGCCTACTTAGCTCTTTTGCCCATTTTGTAGTTGGGTTGCTTGTTTTTTTTTCTTGTAAGGTTGTTTCAGTTCTTTGTATATTCTGGATATTAATCCCTTGTCAGATGTATATTTTGCAAATATTTTCTTGCACTCTGTTGGTTGTCTTTTAACTCTGTTAATTGTTTCGTAGGCTGTGCAGAAGCTCTTTAGTTTGATATAATCCCATTTGTTTATGTTCCTTTGGTTGCCCATGCTTTTGGGGTCATATTCATAAAGTCTGTGTCCAGTCCTACTTCCTGAAGTATTTCTCCTATGTTTTCTTTAAGAAGTTTTATTGTTCCATGGTGTAGACTTAATTCTTTAATTCATTTTGAGTTGACTTTAGTGTATGGTGAAAGGTATGGGTCTAGTTTCATTCTCCTGCATTTTGATATCCAGTTCTCCCAGCACCAATGCTGAAGAGGCAGTCTCTTCCCCAGTGTATAGGGTTGGTGCCTTTGTCAAAGATCAGATGGCTGTAGGTGTGTGAGTTGATTTCTGGATTCTCTATTCTATTTCGTTGATCAGTGTGTCGGTTTTTATGCCAGGACCATACTGTTTTGGTTATTATAGCTTTGTAGTATAGTTTAAGTCAGGTACTGTTTTGCTTCCAGCATTATTATTATTATTATTATTTTTGCTCAGCGTTGCTTTGGCTATGCATGGTCTTTTGTTATTCTATATAAATGTCTGGATAGTTCTTTCCATTTCTGAGAAAAATATCATTGCAATTTTGATGAGGATTGCATTGAATTTGTATATCACTTTGGGTAGTATGGACATTTTCACTATGTTGATTCTTCCAATCCAAGAGCATGGGATATCTTTCCATCTTCTTGTATCCTCTCTAATTTCTCTCAGCAGTGGTTTGTAATTCTCATTATAGAGATTTTTCACATCCTTGGTTAACTCAATTCCTAAGTATTTTAATGTTTTGGTAGCTATTCTAAATAGGCAAGCTTTCTTGATGTCCCTTTCTGCATGTTCACTATAGGAGAATAGAAATTCTACTGATTTTTGTGTTGATTTTGTATCCTGCTACTGTGCTGAAATCCTTTATTAACTCCAAGAGTTTTTTTGTAGAGGCTTTAGGCTGTTCGATATATACGATCATGTCATCTGCAAAGAGGGACAGTTTGACTTCATCTTTTCCAATCTGGATGCCCTTTATTTCCTTCTCTTTTCTGATTGCTCTGGGTAGTACTTCCAAAACTATGTGGAATAGGAGTGGTGAGAGTGAGCATCCTTCTCTAGTTCCTGTTCTTAAAGGAAAAGCTTTCAGCTTTTCCCTATTCAGGATGATACTGGCAGTGGGTTTATCATATATGGCTTTAATTATGTTGAGATACTTTCCATCTTTACCTAACTTATAGAGGGTCTTTGTCATGAATGAATGTTGAATTTTATCAAATGCTTTTTCAGCATCTATAGAGATGACCATATGGTCCTTGTGTTTGATTTTATTTATATGGTGTATCACATTTATTGATTTGCGTATGTTGAACCAGCCTTGCATCCCTGGGATCAATCCCACTTGATCGTGGTGAATAATTTTACGTATGTGTTGTTGTATTCTGTTTGCTAGTATTTTAGAGAGGATTTTTACATCTATATTCATCAAGGATATCAGCCTGTAGTTTTCTTTTTTGGTTATATCTTTACCTGGTTTTGGTATCAGGATGATATTTGCTTCCCAATCCAAACC
>NW_007737604.1:33073-34119 GCF_000696425.1 Galeopterus variegatus | reverse complement strand
CTATTATGGTATTAGTGTCTATTTCCTTCTTTAGGACTAATAGAGTTTGTTTTATAAATCTGGCTGCTCCGACATTGGGTGCATATATATTTATGATTGTTATGTCTTCTTGATGGATCAATCCTTTTATCATTACATAGTGTCCCTCATTGTATCTTATAATAGCTTTTAGTTTAACATCTACTTTATCAGATATAAGAATAGCTACTCCAGCTCATTTTAGCTCGTTTTTCTTTTCTGTTTGCATGGTAAATCTTTTTCCATCCTTTCACTCTTAGTCTATGTGTGTCTTTATGGGTGAGGTGGGTCTCTTGAAGGCAGCATATAGTTGGGTCCTCCTTTTTAATCCAGTCAGCCAGTCTGTGTCTTCTGATTGGGGAATTTAAGCAATTTACCTTAAGAGTTGTTATTGAAACAATATGTTTTCAATGCAATCTTCTTTTTCCTCCCCTTCTGGAATGCCCATGACTCGGATATTTGAGCACTTAATGTTGTCAGATATCTCTCTGATTTTCTTCAATGCCTTTGATTCTTTTTTCTTTCTTTCAGTTTGTTTTCTGTATTTATTGGTTCCTTGGGTTGTAGATAGCCTTTTTGTTTGTTTGTTTTCTCTTCATAAATGCCATTCTTATTATACTACTGTGTTTTGATTTTTCTTGGGTTTTTATGGCAGTGGTAGTTATTTTTCAGGAACCAAACCCAGTACTACCTTGAGAATTTCTTGTAAGGGTGGTCGTGTGGTGGTGAACTCCTACAGTTTTCGTTTGTCTGAGAAATATACTATTTGCTCTTCATTAGGAAGGATAGCCTTGCAGGGTACAGTAATCTTGGCTGACAATCTCTGTCTTTTAGTATTTTGAATATATCATCCCATTCCTTTCTGGCTTTTAGGGTTGGTGATGAAAGCCTGATTGGGACTCCCTTGTATGTGATTTGATGCTTCTCTCTTGCAGCTTTTAAGATTCTCACTTTGTCTTTGAGTTTTGCCAATTTGACTATAACATGTAGGCCAGTACCATACTGTTTTGGTTATTATAGCTTTGTAG
>NW_007737604.1:26754-31144 GCF_000696425.1 Galeopterus variegatus | reverse complement strand
CTTGACTGAGGCTGTTTGGTTAAAGATGGCTTCACTCACATGTCCTGTGGTTTGTGCTGACCCTTGGCTGGGCCCTGTATCTCCCCAGCTTTCTTCACAATATGACTCAGTTTAAGAGGCAAGTACCAATGGCCAGTACTTTACAAACGTATGATTGCATGACATTTTCTAACATGCCAGTGTCCGAAGCAGGTCACATGACAAAGACTAGTTTATTGTCAGAACATGCTATATGAGGGCTTGGGTACAGGGAGGTCAGTGTACCAGAAGAAATATACATTATATGTATTTTGTTTACCTATATAATCATGGGCAACGTGTGCTGGGTTACAAGATGCACACTATCCAGGTATTTACATACATAAAAGGAAGATGTGTTGTAATGGAAACACTTCTCTGGAGTCATGTGTGAACTTAATATATTAATAGGGTAACAGTTAACATAGCCAAAATATTTGTACAACACTAATTTTAGTGATGTCCCAATGTGATTTTCTTTGGTTTAAGTTATTAAGTTATATGTTTAGATAATATTGATTCATGCTAAGTCAGTAGGTTATGTATGTTTTCATTAACCCCCAAATAAAGAGTGTGTGTAATGTGTAGCTATTAATGTACTTGTAGATGCATCTTTAATGGGGTCCTTGTTGCTCCTTATTGAGGTGTGAAGGACTGTTCTCTCACAGGAAGTGTTTTTGTTTGTCTTATCCAGCTAATAAGTAGAGAGTTTGTGGAAGGAGAATCTAGAGCCAAGCCATGACAGTTCTCCCCTTAATCCACTCTGTTCTCTTTTCTCCCAGCTCTATGCCTCCAGAGTGCACTATGGGTTTACAAGAGCAACAAAAGGTGAATAAATGTCTGGTGAGTTTTTTGGTTATTTCTTACTTGCTTTTTTTTATTGTATTATGTGAACTTTATGGAATGCATAAATTAAAGTTGAAAAATACAAATGAGTAAAACTCAACTTGAAAGAAATACATAAGATAAAGTTGGCATGTAGGTATAGCAGTTTGTAAGACCTCAGAGTCATCTAAGTTGAATAAAAATTTGCCTCTGGTCTTTGTGATGTCATGGAAAATAGGCAGACACCTTGTTTACCTGATTTGAATGGAACCAGAGAAGAGAATCTGCCAAATTCTTTTAGGATGTGAAGACTTGGTGGCACCAAATTCTTCAACACCATCACTATTAGAAACTTTTTCACTGCTGACTTGGAAATCAGTATTTCTCATTTTCTGCAGTGGAAATAGTTACCTAGTTCTAAGGCACAAGTTGCTTTGTAAGCCTTTTATAAAGTTTTAAAATAAATCTTTTTCCATGTTGCTTCAGAAGGCTGTACTGGACTCATGGAGAAAACCTACAATTATAACCTAAATGATAGTCAAATCCATCACTATTCTCTAGTCTTTTTCTAACTTGAATCTTCTGCTACATTTTGAATTACTGTTCATGATATTCTCCTGGAAATTCTTTTGTGTTAGTTTATTAGTTTCTCTCATGACTTCACTGATGGTTTTTGTTCTTTTCTCCTGAATTCTTCTACTTTCTACCTATAACATAGCTTATCAATGTGCTTCATCCTGGGACCTGCTCTTCTCATGTGAAATTCTTTTTCACTGATCCAGTCCTCTGTAGTTTGCACTTTTTTTTCTCTCCAGGGTGTACTTCTTCCCTAGTCTTGATCACAGGTTGAGCCCTGTTGAATGCTTGTTTGTAGCTATTCAAAAGGCAACTCAAGGGGCTGGCTTGTTAGCTCAGTTCTTTAGATCATGGTGTTTTAACGCCAAGGTCAATGGTTTGAGACTCAGCACCAGCCACCTGACAGGAAGAAAAAAAAAATACAAAATTTCACCTCAAGGTCAACAAATCTAAAATTAAAACCACTTTCCCCTCTTCTCTTATATGTGTTATCACTACCATCCAGCCAGTGACACAAGCCACCAAAGTGAGATTTCTCCTGTACTCCCCCCTGTTTCTTGGGTCTGTTTTTCCCTTGTGTTAGTTCTCACTACTTTTGTTTGTTTGGAATTTACATTTTATTCTAGTTTCTATATACACTGCCAATAGAGGGGGAGATGTTGGTACTCATAAAGACAGTAACTTTGTGTGTTACATTTGCAATATCATTCTTGTAAAAACCTGAAGGTAGTGTTTGCTGGGCTATGAGGTTCAATCCCTGGTTACCTGTGCTTCTAGCCAGCACCTGTGGTGACATGCTTAGGGATCTATGGGAGACAGCCTTCAAAAATTACTAGGACATGTTTGAACAATGGTCAATAAAAAGACATGGAAATAATAAAAACAGAAAGTACAAATTTTCATAATTTCTACCTTTTGCTTCTACAAATTTACATCAGTGATTCTATTCATAGTTTTTATTAATATACAATTATCTATTTGTAGTTTAATAGGACCCATCATGTTTTTAACTTTCTTACAGACTGCATTTAATTCTTCTCCTATTTCAGGTAATTCCTTAAAAATGAATGAGAAAAATAGATGTGTACCTTAATCATCGGTATGTTCATAAAGTAGAACTGTAGCTAAAAGCTAGTTAAGAACAAAAATTGACAAACTAGTTAACTGAACATTTACATTCACAATTGTAGGTTGAGATCTAACATAAGATGTGAAATGCTTACTTTCTTTATTTTGAGTCTAATATTCAGTGTGAACCTACACACTTCATGTTTCAAATCAAAACACTACCTAGGTCTCTAAAAAGTTTTTTGGTGCTCCAGAGATCTGCTGTGCAACAAAGTATCACAAAAATTAGTGGCTTAAATTAAGAACATTGTATTACATGTAACAAAGTTTTGGGTCAGTAAACTAACTGGACAGTGTGAGGTGGGTTGGCAACTACACACTGTCTCTGTTCTGAGCTGGAAAAACTCTAGTGGCTGGAACATTGAGCAGACATCCAGCCCTCTCTTTGTGGCCATGTTGGGCTTCCTCACAGAGTGGCGTTCTCAGGGTAGTCAGGTTTGTCTGGCTTGTGCCAGAGCAAGTGTCCAAGAGGCC
Organism: Galeopterus variegatus; assembly: GCF_000696425.1. Taxonomy (NCBI): domain Eukaryota; kingdom Metazoa; phylum Chordata; class Mammalia; order Dermoptera; family Cynocephalidae; genus Galeopterus; species Galeopterus variegatus. The sequence goes on along the minus strand of NW_007737604.1, from coordinate 28,123 downwards.
CAGGCAGAATCTGCAAGGATTCTTGTTATCTCCACTCAGATACTAAGGCATCTCTTCCTCCATATTCTCTTAGTTGAGCACATCACTATGACCTGCCTTGAATCAAGGGGAAGGCAATTAGATTCCACCTCAGTAAGAGGAATAGTAAGAATTTGCAACAGTCTTTAATAGATCACAGTTTGCTCTCTGAGCATAAATTTTTACCACATGCAAAATGCACTGTTTCCCTCTCAAGAACCCTAGAAATATTCTACCATTGTGCAGTTGGTGAAGAACCAAACTAAATAAGTTCCAGTGTCTTGACATCATTTTAACATACCTAGCTTCCTGTGAACAGACAGGCATGACCATTTTTTCATTTTACTTTAGATAAGATTGGTGAGAAGGGGCGGCACCCTGAGGGCACTTTCTTAGCAGTAACTTATTCCCATCAGGCACCTGCTTTAGTTATTTGATTAGGACCCAGTCCTGGTACCCAGAAAAGATGCATTGTGCCTTTTCACTGTATCCTCTGGGCTCTCAATATTCCTTGTCAACATATTTTTTAAATGCCTGGGTTGGCATTTGACTGACTTTCTTTACGTACTTTTGGGTATTATATGTTGGGGAATTGAATGACCTTCTCTTTTTGTTTTTTTCTGACTCTGGCCAATTGATACAAGAAATTACATTGTGTAATCATGGCCATAAAAACATAGGTTTCCATTTTGTGCTAAACTCCATAAGACCAATGCTACATCCACACATTCTGAGTCAGTCCCTTTGTTCTTGCTGCCACATGGAAGAGGAACCAGAATACCCAATTGAGAATTTAAAAAGGGGTTTTTATTGGCCAGCCAGTGACTGTTCCTCCAAAAAAGTTTTGGAAGGAAGTAGCCCTGAGTTTAAGTTTAAGGGGTCTTTTAAAGGCACATAGTCACACAGGCAAAAAATCATATATTCACATACGTACGGTTATCATATAGTTACACACATACATACATACCCTCCTGGCATGAGGAGGGGTTTGGGGAGGTCTAGTGCAAGCTGATAATGGAAGCTGAGAGAAGCCATTTAATCACTTAGGGACAGCAAAAACTTTCACAGGGCGGTTTCATCCTTAGCTTGTCTAGATACATCCAGATACAGCTCTTGGTGTTATCAGTCAGGGACAGCATAGGCAGGAAACAGCAAAGACAGGCAGAACTTAAATGTTTTCTAAGTACAGGACAATTTCTAACCTTCAATTTTCAGCACAGGTGTGGGGGGCTTTCAAATAAGAACACTTTTCAAACAGTAAAAATGGCATAAGCTAAATCAATCTACCTCGTCACATTCTCTGCTCTCCGCTTCTCTCCAAGGTGGCTATTTCCTTAGAAGTTTTATTGTT
>NW_007737604.1:24471-25965 GCF_000696425.1 Galeopterus variegatus | reverse complement strand
TTTTTTTTGGAAAATACTGGATTTGGTCTTTACCACCAAACTGTTTAACAGTTTGAAAATAACTTTCTGGGAAAAATGGATTGAGAAATAGTTTTATCTCAAACTCAGCAAGTCCTGCCTCTTTCATATTTTCTCTAAATTCTATTTGAAAAGTGAGCATCCTTTTGTTTTCTCCGTGACAGAGAGAGGAGGCCAGGTAGCACTTTTCCTGTTCTGCCCAGAAGTCTCATGTGGCAGACCACGAGATGATGAGACAGCCTTTCCATTTTCCATGTTGTGGGAGCTGATTGTGTAGCCCACATCCTTCAGCGTTCCATTTATTTCTAGTAATATAATTTGTCTTGAAGTTTCTTTTGCCTGGGATTAATATTTACATCTAAGCTTTTCATAATTTGTGTTGCTATGACATATATGTTTTTCATTATTTTACTTTTAGTCTGTTTCTTTGTATTTAAAGTGAACTTCTCAGGACAACATATTGTTCAGTTTTACTTTCCTATCAAATCTGACAGTCCTTGCCTTAAATAAAATATTTAATGCAATTTAATTTAAATGAATTATTGATAAGGTTTGATATAAGTGTGCTTTTTATGCTCTTTTCTATTTGTATTTGCCTTATCTGTTTTTTAATGCTCTGGTTTTTATTTTCTAACTTTTTAGCAATTATTTAATTTGTTAAATATATTTAATTTGGTTCATGTATTGGCATTTTAAATAATTTATTTTTAATTTTGGTAAAAAGCAGATAGCATGAATTTTGCCATTTGAATCATTTTTTAATCTTTATGAAATGTTAAGTATATTGACACTGTTGTGCAGAAGATATCTACACGTTTTTTATCTTGGAAAACCGAAACTATATCCATTAAATGACAACTCCCAATTTCCCCTTTCTTCCAGCCTCTGGCAACCACCATTCTACTTTGTATTTCTCAAAATTTGATTCTTATCATTGGGAACATAGAATACTCGTCATTTTGTGAGTATCTTATTTCATTTTGCATAATGTCCTCAAGGTTCCATGTTTTAGCATATGTCGATTTCCTTTCTTCTTAAGGTTGGATATCATTTCTTTCTCTGTATATACCACATTTTATTTATCCATTCATTCATGGCTGGACATTTGTGTTTTTGTTTTTTTTTCCCTTTTTGTCTTTTTTCGTGACCAGTAACGGGATTGCAACCCTCGGTGTTGCGCCCACACCGCACTCAACCAGTGAGCGGACCGGTCTCTATATGGGATCCGAACCCTCGGCAGGAGCGCTGCCACACTCCCAAGCACCGCACTCTACTGAGTGCGCCACCGGGCCGGCCCATTTGTGTTGTTTTCATCTGTTAACTCTGTGAGTAATGCTGCTGTGAACACAGGTGTGGAAATATCTTTTTGGGATCCTGCTATTAAGTATTTTGGATATATATACAAAGCTTGGATTTACGAATCCTGTGGTAGTTCTATTTTAAGTTTTTGATAAGCCAGTGTACTTAAAAAAAAAA
>NW_007737604.1:18159-19897 GCF_000696425.1 Galeopterus variegatus | reverse complement strand
GCTCTCAGGATTGCGCTGTTTCCTGACGCGGGCGCTCCAGACCCGTCGCCATTTTGAATCTCCTAACACTGCATCTTAAAGAACTGCCAACTTCACGTCAGACAAAGCAAAGACACTCCTCCGACATTTGCTTATTTTTTAATTAGATTATTCATTTTGTTGTTTAGCTGCAGAAGTTTTTAAAATGTATTCTTGATATTAATTTCTTATGAGATAGATGATTTTCAACTTCTTTTGAATTACTAATGTAAATAGTACTGTGTTCTTTGTTTTAAATTTCACTTGATCATTGTTGGGGTATAACTTTGTATGTTAACCTTGTGTCCTGCATTCTTGCTGTAATCAATTATTAATTCCAGGAGGTTCTCTATTTACTTACTAGGATATTTCATGGAGATAATCATATCATCTGTGACTAAAGATAATTTTATTTATTTTTTCCCAATCTGTAAATCTTTTATTTCCTCGTGTTATTTCACTTCCTGTTACTTTTAGTGCAATGTTGAAGGAATGATGAGAGGATACATTTTTGCTTTGTTCCTGATTATCTGGGAAAGGTCTGAGTTTCTCACCATTAAGGATGATGTTAGCTACAGTTTCCTGTAAATAATCTTTATCAAGTTGTGATGTTCCCCTCTATTCCTAGTTTACTGGGAATTTTTATCATGAATGGGTGCTGTATTTTTTCAAATGCTTTTTCTGCATCCATTGATGTGACCATGTGATTTTTTGTTTTCTCTTTGTAATATTTTTATGTTATCAATTACATTAATTGATGTGCATATGTTGAACCACACTTGCCTACCTGGGATAAATACAACTTGGTCATGGTGCATAATTTTCTTTAGACATTGTTGGATTATGTTTGCTAATATTTTATTGAGTTTATTTGCATGTATGTTCATGAGAGATAATAGTTTGTAGTTTTATATTCTTGTAATATCTTTCTGTGGTTGGTACTGAGGCAGTGCTGTCCTCATATGATGAGTTGGGAAGAACTTCATCTCCTATTTTCTGCAATAGGTTGTAGGAAGTTGGTATATATTTTTCATTAAATGTTGGCTTGAATTCCCCTGTGAACACTTCTGGGCCAGGTGCTTTCTGTTTTGAATGTTATTACTTATTTACTTAATTCTCATAATAAATAGAGGTCTATTCACATTGTGTATTTTTTGTCTGTGTGAGTTTTGGTAAACTGTTGTCTTTTAAGGAATTGGTCCATTTCTTGTAGGTTGTCAAATGTGTGCACAGAGTTGTTCATAGTATTTATTATTTGTTTAACATCCATAGGATTTATAGTGATGTGCTTTCTTTCATTTCTGATATTAGTAATTTCTGTCTTGTGTTCATTATCTTTTTAGTTAGCCTGGCTATAGGCTTATCAGTTTTACTGATCTTTTAAAGACTCAGTTTTTTAGATGTTTATTTTTTCTCCAGATTTTCCTTTTCAATTTTATTTCTGCTCTAGTTTTTGTTTCTTTTCTTCTGCTTTCTTTCAATTTAATTAGCTCCTTCCCCCCCACCCCCCAAGTTTCCAAAGGTGGAAACATAGACTATTGATTTTAGATGGTTTTTTTTTTTAATGTATGCATTCAGTGTCATAAAATTCATTGAAAGCACTGCTATTTCTTTGTCCTACAAATTTGGGTAAGTGTCATTTTCACCTTTTATTTTCTGGTGGCTGGCCAGTACAGGAATCAAGATCCTTAACCTTGGCATTACAAGGCTGTGGTTTAAC
>NW_007737604.1:6985-17704 GCF_000696425.1 Galeopterus variegatus | reverse complement strand
GTGGCTGGCCAGTACAGGAATCAAGATCCTTAACCTTGGCATTACAAGGCTGTGGTTTAACCAAGTGAGATAACTGGTCAGCCCCATTTTCACTTTCATTTCCTTAAAAATATTTTTAGTTTTTCTTCAGGTTTTTTTTAGCCCATGTATTAGTTAGCGTGTGTTGTTTACTCCCACTCTATTTGGGGATCTTGTAGTTATTGTTCTGTTACGGGATGTCTAGTTAATTGTTTTGTGGTCCGAGAGCACTTATTGTATGATTTCTATTATTCTCTGAATATGGTCTTAGTGATTTTTTTTATGTGAGTTTGAGAAGAATGTGTAATCCATTGTTGGAAGAAGTAGTCTATAGGTATCTGTTATATCCAGATCATTGAGTTTAACTGTGTCTTTAATGGATTCTTGTCTGCTGTATTGGTTCATTTTTGATAGAGGGTGTTGAAATCTCCAGTATTGTTGGTGCATTCTTCTGTTTCTTCTTGAAGTTCTATTAGGTTTGTTGTCACATAATTTGATGGTCTGTCATAAGGCACATACACGCTAAGAATTCTTGTCCTCTGAAAGAACTAACTCCTATATCATGATGTAATGCCACTTTTTCTTCTTCTCTATCTTATGTTTAAAGATAAACTGTTTCTGCAGATTTGGTACTTGTTCTTTTTTTATTTTTTACTTTCAACCTCTTAGGTTCATTCATTCTGAGGGCTTCAGATAACATGGAAATTTTGATACTTTTAAAAATCTTTATGAGCTTAACTTTCTGTATTGAATGCTGGAATCATATATCCAATTGGCACTTGCACATTTCCACAGATATCGCAAGTATTATATATTCAAGTCTGTTTCAATTTGCCCATTATATTTTTTCCCATTTTTCGAACTTTACAGTGCCGTGACCTAACTAGCTGTGATTATGGAGATAGCTTGAGAGTAAAACTCTTTTGCAAGTATTATATATTCAAGTCTGTTTCAATTTGCCCATTATATTTTTTCCCATTTTTCAAACTTTACAGTGCCGTGACCTAACTAGCTGTGATTATGGAGATAGCTTGAGAGTAAAACTCTTCTTTTTAATTTCTGCACAGCAAATTGCTACCACATTCTGTTCCTGCTTTTGCTTTGCCTTTTTCTTTTTTATAGTGTTACATCTTTCTTCTTTGTGCTTACTTCTCTATGTTGTAATGTAGTTCGTCTTCTGTCACCCTGTTTTTTTCCCCTCTGATCTCCTTAAAATCCTTTACAATACTCTTTGTAGTGGATGTCTGTTAAAATGCAAATAGTCTTATCTATCTTACCTGTACTTACATGACCACATTATTACTCCCTATTCTTTAGAAAGTTGCAGTGTACACCCTGGTGTGGACACAAGCAATCCTTTGGCATGTAGGAAGGACATTTTGTAATGTGTTTTTTATGTGCTTTTAATTCATAAGTAATTTATAAAAAAACAATTGCATAAAATGTTTTACTATTTGAAATACATCCCATATTTAAATGCAGAATCATTCTATAATCAGTTGCTTCAAAATTGTGTTTATCTCTTTTGATGCCCAAGATCATTCACTCAGACATGGTGCTATGTGTACTTTCATTAATGTGGGGTGTGCTCCTTGTGTTTTTGTGACTGGTATTTTGCTGTTGCCCCATATTCATCAGACCATGAGGTTCACAGGGAAGAGTTTAACATCTTTGGCATTTCAGTGAAGTGTAACTGAATGCAAAATAACACTATATTTTCTATTTCTTTCTTAACCCTAGTTCTGTATAGAACATGAGTTTGGATTTGGTCATCTAACACACTATTTCACATATGTACTTATACTTAATGTCTTCATGCCTGTTTATACTCTTCTTGGAGGAGAAAATTTTTATTCACACTTTTATAACTAACAACAAAGATATTTCTTAGGGTTAATCTAAGTTTTATTTTATTTTTAGTAATTAATAACTTATTACAGTGCCAGGATATTTGTCCTTTGATTTTTCTTCCTTCCATTATATGGAGTACAAAAAAGTAGCATCTTATATAAGACATGTGTGACACATAAACACACAGAATTGTGAACTCCCAGATTTCTGTTTTGTGACCCAGGGATGTTGACGAGTTGAGAACAATATGTCATTACAGGAGTTGGGGTTATTTGAGGATGTGCCTGTGGAATTCATCTGGCAGGAGTGGCAGGACCTGAATGATGCTCAGAGGACTCTGTACAGGGATGTGACATTGCAGACCTACAGTAGCCTGGTGTCACTGAGAAAAACTCTCCAGTAACCTTCAGGAGAAACAGTTTCTTTTTTGTTCATAAATATAGGAACAATTTATAGGGTTGCATGCTATTTCAGTAAGATTACATTTCGTGAAAACATGCCATCTCTCTCTCTCATGAGGTTCAATTTGGCCTCTTTTATTGCACAACTTCTGAAGCTGAGCTCTTGCCATTCTTCCAAGGATCAGACTTAGCAGTTTTACAAAGCCCTACCTTTTTCCCCATTAACAAAACACTGTATTAAGAAACCTTAGGTGTTTGTCAAATTAGAACAAGGAGCAGAGCCACGGACAATAGAAGAATGCTCAAAACAGATCCTGCAAATTTAGTCAGCACATACTGGGCAGAAGCAAAGAAGAGTAAAGCCCTTTAGATGTTTGCAGTGTTCAGCTGTTTCTAGCAATTATTTCCCCAAGTCCCCCAACTGGAATGGCTTATTTGCAAGCATGTATTTTATAATTTCCAAGGTGGGGTGTCACATGTACATCCCAATATTTTATTTTGCTGAATCTCTTTTATATGTATCAAAACCTTATTCCTACATTTCTCTTCTTTGACATTTTGCTTTCTTAACATTCTTAGTTATCCTTGGGTCCTCAATTCTCATGTGCATGTTTTTTTCATACTGTATCTGTTTGATTTCTGGTGCTTGTAAAAGAATACCTGCAACTGGGTAATTTATAAAGAAAACAATCTTTCTTCTTACAGGTCTGTTCTGGAGGCTCAGCATTCCAAGTTCAAGAGGTTGTATCTGGTGAGGGCCTTTGTTCTTGTGGGACTCTTCACTGAATCCCAAAGTAGTACGGAGTATCACTAGTAAGTCAATGAGAAAATAGGAAAATAGGTACGGCAGTGAGACTTGTACCACCACATCAAAAATCATGAAGCTGAGGAGAACCCCATATGGAAGAATGGAAAGAGGTGGTCCTTGACTTTGAAGGAAAACCAGGAGATTCTGCGTGTGAAGGCCAAGTGAACTGAGGGTTTTGTGTTGAGGGGCTCAGATTGCTTTAGCGAGTGGGATTACAAGTTAGCATTTCCCCGTTTTTATGTGGAAATCAGTCAGAAAAAAAGAAAGTGAGAAACATACAGGAGATGCTATTTTTATAAGAATAGAAGACCACAAACACTTCCCTGCATAAAACAAAAACTTTCACAAGAAATGAATTGTCAAGTGGGGGTGCATATACCAGAAATTGGGAATAGAATACAAGTTGATTTGAGAAGGAGACAAAAGAACATTTTTCAGAGATGGTGGGAACAGCCTTGGTTGCAGAACCAAATATTTTACAACAGAATTGATTGTCTAGGGTGGAGAACTGAAGTTTCCTGTAGTGTAATGGTTTATAAGAAACAGAGGAAGTCAGGTTAAATGAGAAACTTGGAGGAAGCTATTTTATCTAGGGTGGAGAAAAGGATATTTTATAATTTGAAAGACTTCCACATTCCTGTAGCCATTTCGTAAGGGAGGAGTGTAGAGTATATAAACATAAATGCAAAATCCTTATCCTATGCCATATTCCTGCATATATAATAAAAATAAATTGGCTCACTTCTGTACATAAGAGTAGTTGATGAAGAAAAATCTAGCCATCTTCATGGTGAAATAATGTGAAAAATAGCAGCAAGAGACATGCACTGTTATAAAAATAAAACAGAGAAAACTGTGTAAAGAAATGAAAGGTGATAAGCACTTAGTTGAAAACTACAAGTACGCAGAAGGTAAAAATTCTTAACAAATATTTACTCATCAATTCAATTTAAAAATGAACAAAGAAGAGAAGAAAACATGGTATAATATGAGCAAAACTATTATACAATATTACATTGTCAGTAAGAAGAAATTCCAAAAAGTCAGAAAACCAATATCCATTATTGATTTTTTTATAAAATCATTTGTTACTAGGACTGGAAGGCTGTTGTGTACATTTACATGTATAGTCAATAAGATATGTTTGTGTGTGTTTCATAGACACAGTTTTTTTTTTTCTCATTTCAGATGTCCTGACAGATGATGGCCAGTGCAGAAGAACCAAGAAAGTCATGGGAGATGCTTGCAGCAGATTGTAATCACCAACAGCAACACATCAGCTGAGGAGAGAGTTGTGTTAGGAAAGTCATCTTATTTGAATTCGTTTCATGTTTTAAATCTGATTATAAATAATATAAACCATTCAGGAAAGGGACATGAGGAGATTTACATATGTCAGAATTCACTTCTTTCTAGAGAGCCCGATGAGATGCCTGCTGGAGAGAAACCTGTTGACCATCATGTAACTGGAAAATTGCCCAGACATCGTGAGCATCTTATTCAGCATCCCAATACTCAAACTGGGAAGCAGCCTTTAGAATACGGTGGAAAAGGGAAATCCTCCAACACAGAGCCCATAATATTTACACATAAAAAGATTCATATGGATGAGACAACTTATAAATATAATGGGAATATTCTAATACTCAAACTGGGAAGCAGCCTTTAGAATACGGTGGAAAAGGGAAATCCTCCAACACAGAGCCAATAATATTTACACATAAAAAGATTCATATGGATGAGACAACTTATAAATATAATGGGAATATGGGAAAGGCTGTGGTGTCAGCTGTCATTGCCCAAGAAATAAATCAAGTAGAAAGGAAAACTTTTCAATGTGATATACATGGGAAAATGTTCTATAAAATATCTGAACTCACTAAACTTCAGATTATTCACATAGGAGAGAAACACTATAAATATACTGAATGTGAGAAATCTTTTGTTAAGAAATTATACCTTACCTCTCATCAGAGAACACATACGGGGGAGAAGTTTTGTGGTTGAAATGAACATGAGAAATCCTTTTGTCAGAAGTCAGACTTTACAGTGCATCAGAGAATTCAGACAGGAGAACTGTACCATGGGAGCATTCAATATGGAACACATTACCAGGCAGGGCTTTTTCATTGAACAGTGACAATAAGTTTATCTTCATCAATATCTTTAATGTGTCAAAGCTTTCAACATAACTTTCATTTTTATATATCAGATAATTTGAAATGAAGAGAAAACTATCAATTTATGTAATGTGAATGCAAATTTTCAAATAGAATTGATAAATGGAGGATCAAAACTATTTTAAAAGTTTTGACTGTCTAACAACAGTTAAATATGAGTGGTGATATTGCCTGCCAGGGAACATTTGGCTATGTCTGAAGACATGTTTGTTGTCATAACTGGATGTTAAAAGGTCTAGTGGGAAGAAGCCAGAGCTGCTGCTACACAGCCTACAATGCACAAAACAGCCCCAAGTACGCTGCATTTCTGCATGTAAGTATTATTTGTTAAAAATTTATCTTCATAGAACCCAGCACAACTATGGATAGGAAATATTTACACATAGAATAATAAATAGTATGACTTACCTCAGAAATTTTTTATTAGCCTATTCATTGTTACAAATCATACTTATTCTTTTGCCCTTTATTCAATCTCTACCCTTCCCCCACTTCTAATAACCATAGATTTGTTCTGTCCATCTGATAGATCAACTATTCCTATGTTAGTCTGTTGCCTAGATGATCTGTCCAGTACTGACACGTATGACCAAGTCTTCCCCTATTATCATAAATCACATGCTTCTACTCTGGAGTGTGCTTGTGGAGAGAGAGGACCTCTTCTCTTTTTTGAGGTCTCCACTGGTGCCTCTCCTTGTGTCAATGCAGTTGAGACTCTGTCGTGCCATCTGCACAGTGGCTGTGACTGCACTATAGGGACTAGCTGCTTTTGCAGTACCCATGGCAATTGTGATGGCTGTGGTGGGTTGCCTGCATGAAAATTGGGCTTTTGGTATGCTTTTTACCTTGTTGTGGCTGGGCTCAGCTTCCCCTGGCTCCATGCCTTAGGACCCTAGTGTGGCCAAGGGCAGTGGTGGCAGCTTGCATAGTTGTGGCTGGGTTTGGCTTCCCCTGACTCCATTCCTTTCTAAGATGTTCTTGTGGAGCAGGTGGGGAGGAGAAGAAGGCAATGGGGAGGAGAAATAGTGTAGGAAGAGGGGGATTGAGATGGAGCATTATCAAAGTCTGTGGCCACCCTCATTCCAGCAGGGAAGACCAAGGGGCTTCTAGCAGTGGCTGGGCTGTTGCTGGGCAGGATGTAGATGTCAGAGACATATGGCTGAAGCCATTAGCCCCCCTATGCCAAGCTCAAGAGCCTGGGGTGCTTCCTGCAGCACCTCGGTAGTTACCACTGGGCTGGTTATAGNAGCTCAAGAGCCTGGGGTGCTTCCTGCAGCACCTCGGTAGTTACCACTGGGCTGGTTATAGATGTCTGGGGTATGTGGCTGAGGCCCTCAGCCCCCCATTGCTCCAGCTTGGGAGCCCAGGGTGCTTCCTGCAATGGCTCAGTGGTCATCAATACGCTGGTTGAAGATGCTGGGGGGTTCAGCTGAGGCTGTCAGCCCCCCTGGCATCCCATCTCAGGAGCCTGGGGTGCTTCCTGCAGCAGCTCGGTGGTCATCACTAGGCTAGCTGTGGATGTCAGTGGGGTATGGCTAAGGCCACCGGCCCCCTACCAAACTGTTATTGCAAGCCTGGGGCACTACCAGCAGTGTCATGGTGGTCGTCACTGGGCAGATTGCTTATTTCAGGGGAGTGTGGCTGAGGCCCTTGGCCCCCACAGCCTAAGCTCAGGAGTCCAGGGTGCTTCCTGCAGTGGTTCAGTAGTCATTTTAGGGCTGGACACAGATTTCATTTGAGTGTGGCTTAGGACTTTGGCCTCACACAGGCCCAGCTCAGGAGCCCAGAGTGTTTCCTGTGGTGGCTAGGTGGTCATCACTGGGCTGGTTATGAATGTCAGGTGGGCATGGGTGAGGCCCTTGGCCCTCCCACCTCCCTGGCTTGGGAGCTGTATTAGTCCATTTATGTTGCTTGTAACTAAATACTTGGAACTGGCTAATTTATAAAGAAAATGAAATTTATTGCTTACAGTTTCTGAGCCTGAAATATCCAAAGTCCATCTGGTGGTGGCAACAATGGCCCAGGGGTCTCACATTGCAAGATGGCGGAAGCAGAGAGAGCAAGAGGCAGACTCTCCTCTTCTTTTAAAGCCCTCAGAAACACACTCCTGATCACCACTTTTAATCCATTCACTATGGCATGCTCCTACAATCCAATCACCTCTTCAAGGCTCCACCTTTCAGTTACCATAATAGGATTCCCCACCCTCTTCACAGTCACAGTGGGGGCCAAGTTTCTGATACATAAAACTTGGGGGGCACAATTCAAGTTTCAGGGAGTTTGGGGGGAACATAATTCAATNTACATAAAACTTGGGGGGCACAATTCAAGTTTCAGGGAGTTTGGGGGGAACATAATTCAATGCACTACATTTTGCCCCTGATCCCCCCAAAACTCATGTCCTTTTCACATGCAAATAAATTCATTTCATACCCAACGTCTTAACTTGTTTCAACTCAAAACTCCAAAGTTCAAAGTCCCCTGTGTGAAATCAATACAAGTTATCTACTTCAAAGATAACAATGGTGGAACAAACATAGGGTATACATTCCCATATTAAAAGAGACAAATAGGTCAAAAGAAAGGGGTAACGGGTCCCAAACAAGTCCAAAACCCAGCAGGGTAGGCATTAAATCTCAAAGCTGGTGAATATTGTAACTTGACTCCATGTTCAACATCCTCTGCACACTGATGTGGGGGCTTGGTCCTCAAATCCTTGGGCAGCTCCACCTCCTAAAGGTTTCCTGCTTGCAGGCCACACTTCAACTCTCCTGGCTGGCGTTCTACTCTGGTAACTCCGCAGGTCTTGGGTCTCCATGGCGGTCCCACTCTCATGGCTCCACTAGACATGGAACTGATGGGGTTTCTCTGCTGCAACTCCCACCCCACGTTTCCACTCGGCATTGCTCTAGTGAAGGTTGTCTGTGGTGACACCGTCACTGTGACAGATCTCTTCCTGGGTCCCCAGACTTTTCCAAACACCCTTTGAAATCTGGGTGGAGGCTCCCAAGTCTTCCTAGCTTTGGCAGTCTGTGAGCCTGCAGATCTAACACCATGTGGATTCTGCCAAGGCTTCTGTCTTGTATTTTCAAAAGTTGCAAGTCCAGCCACACCTGGTGCCAACTTATGCACAGCTGCAGTAGCCAAAGCAGCTGGGGCGCTGATGCTGGAAGCAGCTTCCCAAGGTGGTCCTGGGCAGTAAGTCCATGGAGGGCTTCTCAAGCCTGTTCCCAAAGACAATTATGTCTCCATAGGTCTTTGGGCCAGGAATGGAAGAGTTGGCCCAGAGGCTTCTGCAATGCCTTCAGGGCCATCCTCCTTCCCTTGATAAGCCCTTTCTTTGTACTAACCTTAGCACCACTAGATTTTTCCTTTGAAAGTGCTCTCTGATTCTCTACCACATGGCCAAGCTGGAAATTTTCCAAATCTTTATGCTCTGCTTCCCTTTTAAATTCTGGCTTTATGTCATCCCTTTGCCACCATAACTCAGCATAGGGTGTTGCAAGTAGCCATGCAACTTCCTTAATGCTTTGCTGCTTAGAAATTTCTTCTGTCAAGTACTCTGGTTCACAACTCCCAAGTTCCAACTTCCACAAAGTTCTAGGGCATGGACTGAATGCAGCCGAACTCCTTGCCAGTTCAAAGCAAAGTTAGTCTTTGCCCCAGTTTCCAATAAACTTCTCCTTATTCCTATATGAGACCTCCTTAGAATGGTCTTTACTGTCCATAATTCTGTAAGCATTCTGCTCATCACCACATAACCAGTCTCTAAGGTATTCCAAACTTTCCCTCATCTTTTTATCTTCTTCCAAGTCCTCCAAACTCCTGCAACCTTTGCCTAACATCCAGTTCTAAAGCCACTTCCACATTTTCAAGTATTTGTTGTAACATTCCAACGCTCTGGTACCAATTTTGTGTATTAGTCCATTTATGTTGCTTATAACAAAATACTTGGAATTAGGTAATTTATAAAGAAAACAAACTTTTTTGCTTACAGATTCTGTGGCCCTGAAGTCCAAAGTCCATGTGGTAGTGGCCACAGTGACCCAGGTGTCTCACATTGCAAGACAGTGGAAACAGAGAGAGAGCAAGACACAGACTCTCCTGTCTCTTCTTTTAAAGCCCTCAGAACCACAGCCATGACCACCATTTTTAATCCATTCAGTACTGCAGTCTTACCATACAATCACCTCTTCAAGGGTCCACTTTTCAATTACCATAGGATTTCCCACCCTCTTCACAGTCACAGTGGGGGCTGTTTCTAATACATAAAACCTGGGGGACACAATTCAAGCTTTAGAGAGTTTTCAGAGGGACATAACTCAATCCACTACAGGAACCCAGGGGACTTCTGGTCCTTCTAGCATTTATAGGTGTTCTTTGGTGGTGTTAGACATTTACTAGTTAAGATGAAATGTTGTCTCTAATCTGGGTATTTTGTTTTTTCTTTCAGTTCTGTGTTGGATTACCTGCTGTTCCCACCAGTTTAACTCTGCACTGGAACTAATGTGCTGTCCTTTGATTACTTCTACAATGGAGGAACTTCCTGTGGGGATAACACTTGAGCCCTGTGGTTGATCTAAATTGCTGCTTTGCTGCTGATTCCCTCGGTAAGTCATTTTGTGCAGCTCATGTTTTAATCATTGACCTTGTATGTACTTCCATGTCTTGTTAGGTCTGGTGCACCCATGTTGTGTGGAAACTCTGTTCTAGGCCTGAGTCTTTTTAGCAAACTGCACCCACTGCAGCTCAATATTCCTCACCAGTCTCCACTGAGTAACCCTTTGCTGATTGGAGGGCAGACTAGTTGTCCACACTATTCCCCAATGTTCTCCAATGGGCCCATCTCTCCTACCACCCACATTCCAAATACTTCCCACAGTATGAGTCATGCACCATTTCCTTGTGATGGATTGGAGGGCAGACTAGTTGTCCACACTATTCCCCAATGTTCTCCAATGGGCCCATCTCTCCCACCACCCACATTCCAAATACTTCCCACAGTATGGGTCATGCACCATTTCCTTGTGATGACTTGTGATGGCTCACTGGCCTCTGAGTGGTTTTTTTCCTGTTGTCTGTGGCTTCTCCCTACTTTGTGAGTCCACAGCTTTTCCTGCCTTCATGAAATACATAGGTCTCTCCTCCTCTTCCCCTGACCTCTAGGAGCCCCAGCATGGCTATCATTTTTTAATGGTTGTAAATTGGTTGATTTGTAGGAGAGAGTGAGGCCAGAGACCATCTATTCTGCCATCTTGACTGGAAGACTTATATCAGAATTTTTGACATTAAATGTCACTTCTTACATTTGTTAAATTTATTGTCTAAAGTACTGTGAAATTTATTGTCTAACGTACTGTGATTCATACTCTTTTCCTACTCTCCTGTTGTAGGTAAATTTGTATGACCATAATTACAAAACTCTCCCTTATGTAAATATAACTTTTGCTAAAGTTTGTAG
>NW_007737604.1:2436-6432 GCF_000696425.1 Galeopterus variegatus | reverse complement strand
GGTTACTGATTGATATGTAAAGATACTGGGAAATTGCTGTAAGAAGAGAATGCTTGCTAAGGTCAAGCTTTTGTTGGTGGATCAACTTAACTTCTTGAAAGTTACATTATGGAATATCACCATGATTGTTTTACTGAATGTTACCAGCTTCTATTGTTAAAGTTGTTAAACTATACTTAGCAAAATCCCCACCTCTATTCCCTTCCTGAAACTTCCTGGTCTGGAGAATAAATGCAGGAAGAGAATCCCAATTCAGAGCTAATTTCTTAAATGGAAGGAATACCTCTCTCTTGAGGTTCTGGGAGATTAACCCCTTTTGGGGAGCTTCTCACTGCTCAGAAGAGATGGGCTTTGAGTAATGTTTGGTGGCTCCATCATCCAGGAGAAAAGGGGTGACAAATCCATGGGAAGCAAAGTAACAATTTGTGACCACAATGTGAAGAATTCTGAGTCCGGGGATGAGAGACTGACCTTCCAAGCCTTGGAAAGGAAAGTAAAAGGACGTCCACCACTCATCCCAACAAAGGGGAGATCCCAACAAAAGTGGGGGAAAGAAAAAGGATGTCTGCCACTCATCCCAACAAAATGGAGGCCCTGACAAATGGAGGGAAAACAAAAAGGATGTCCACCATTCATCCTCACAAAAGGGAGGCCCAGACAAATGGGGAGGGAGGAAGAAAAAGGATGCCTGGAAAAAGGAAGAGGATGTCTACTCATCCCATCAAGACGGAGATCCCAGTAAGGGGGACTCACCCCAGTAAAGGGGATCACAGAGGTGGCTTTTGATTAAGCAATTGCATACCTGCTGCAGTGTCTAGCTAGGGCTTTGTCTGGAAGTTTTGCTTTCTTACTCTCTCAGTTTTCTATCCAATCCTGTGATAATGGGTAGTTTACTGTCTAAGAGGGAAGTTCAACATAGTTCACTGCTTCTACGTCTCCTTAAGGCAGTAGGTTTTAAAGTAACCATCATCTAACTAACTTATTATTTATTATAGTGGTTTGGAAATTTTGTTGAATTGCTTTAAAAATTATTCAGGACCTTAACAAAAGGAAAAAATTGTGTTTATGCCATTAAAGAGGATGAAAAACAATCCTCACCTCCTCTCACCCCACCCCCACCTTCAGAGGCAAACAATTCCTTTTTTCCTTTGATGGAGTCCTGTTTTAAAGAAGGACAGAACATGGGAGTTGAGGCTCATCATGCCTTTCCTGTTGTAAGAACTGGAACTCAGTTGAGACATGAAAACCTCCCATTCTCCTTGTTTGAAATATTTAAAAAGAGCATAACAGAAAATGGCTTACATAGTACTTTTACTAAGGGATACTTAGAATCAATTGCTAATGGATATAATATGACCCCTTGGGATTTGAAAACACTTGGAAAAACTTTAACTCCTGTTCAATATACTGTATGGCTACAAGAATATCAAGAAGTCTTACATGCTATTGCACTCAAAAATTTATGAAATGAGGTTCAAATTAGTATGGACATGTTACTTGACCAAACAACTAGAGCAGCTGTAAAGGCGTGGAACAAAATTCCTGAAAGAAAATCTAAACTTCAACCTCTTGCTTCCCCCGATGCATTTTGGATACAAAGATTAGGTAAGACTCAGCCACTGTTGACATTATCTGTTGAACAGAAATTAATTACACATTCGGGTGCTGGTGTTACCATAATTGTTAGAAAGGATTGGAATCTATTATGAAAAGTAACCTCTTCACCAGTTACACTTACTGGATTAGGTGGGTTCGAAATTCCTTATTAAAGTAAAAATCTTTTGCTGTGTACTGGCCTTGAGGGACAAACTGCCTCCATTATACCTTATGTTCCAGATCTCCCTTGAACTCTATGGGGCTGAGACCTCCCTGCTCAATGGGATATTTATATTGGGACATGTCCTTCAAAATTTATCTTGATGGCTGCAGCCAAAATCCCACCATTTAAATTACAGTGGACCCCTTGTCCTCCGGTTTGGATGGAACAGTGGCCTCTAAAAGGGAGAAATTAAATCAAGCTACTTTACTTGTTAAACAACGGTTACAAATGGGACATTTAGGGCCATCATATAGTCCCTGGAATACTCCCACTAAATCTTTTGCTACTGTTAGACAGGGACCGACTGAGCCTTACATAGATTTTATTAATCATCTTCAGGATGCTATAATGAGCCAAATTGACAATGCTCATGACAATCCAGAACTGCTATCAAAAGATTATTTACATTTAATCAAACAAGTTAATAATGCTGGTTTACAAATAGCTCCAGATAAAATTCAAAGAAATGAGTCTTGGAAATACCTTGTTTTTTTAATCACTCAGAGAAATATATGGCCACAAAATATATCTTTGATATTGAGGAGCCTTTTACTCTAAATGATTTACAAAAACTACTTGGCCACATTAACTTGCTCTGCCCTTCTATGGGCAATCCTACTTATCAATTACAACATTTGTTTAATACTCTGCAGGGGGACCCTGATCTGTCCTCCTCTCATTACTTACCTGAAGTAGCAAAATTAGAATTAAAATGGATTGAATCATTTTTACATTCCAGACAATTAACACATATTGTTAAATCTCATCATTCATGTCATTATTTTAAGCACTCCACATTGTCCCACAGGTTTGCTTTGCCAATTTCTTCCTCAAATAGTAGTCATTGAATGGATTTTCTTACCCCATCACCAAAAAGGAAATTATATACTAAATTAGAACAATGTATCCAGCTACTCAATAGGGGAAGACACTGTTGTCAAGTACTTACTGCATATGAACCTGATATTATTAATCCTGTTCTTCCTGGCTCTTTATAAATTGGGAATGATATGGCTGATCACTTTGTTATGTATAATAATGTGTTACAGAAAGCTATTGATTCTCATCAGTTTTTCATCAGGGTGCATGAGCTTTGGCTAACATGCATCAGATCTCTTACAGGCAAGCTCAAGATATTGTTCATGCTTGTCCCAATTGTCAGAGGTTTTCTAAATCTAATTTCCCTGGAGGAGTTAATCCTCAAGGAATAAAAGGTAATGATATTTGGCAAATTGAAGTCACTTGTTATTCCATTTTTGGATGTCTTAAATATTTACATGTTACTGATGATACTTACTCTGGTCTTATTCATGCCACTGCCCAAACAGGAGAAACTGCTAAACATGTTTAAAAAACATTGTCTTTCTGTCTTTGCTGCCATGTGGATTCCAAATCAAATTAAAACAGATAATGGACCAGCATACACCTCCAAAGTCTTACAAGTATTCTGTGACAACTGGAACATTAAACATGTCACAGGAATACCATTTAACCCCACTGGTCAGGCAAATGTTGAAAGAGCTAATGGCCTTCAAAAATCTCAAATAAGTAAACAAAGAAGGGGTAATATAGATATAGGACTGGCCCTTCATGAACAGATCTTTAAAGCTATGTTTACACTAAATTTTTGAAACTGTAATTTCCAAAAATTAATGGCCACAGAATGACACTTTATACCTCTTAAAAAGAGACCTAGACCCTTGGTTTTATTCTGCCACCTACTAATGGGACCACAATGGTTAGGACTTGTCAGATTGTTAACATGGGGTAGAGGATATGCATCTATTTGCTCACTCACAGGTGTACTATGGATTCTTGCTAAGTCTGTTTAATCTTACATGGAACCCCAAACCAGACTAGGAATTGAATCTGATCACAAAATCTCAATGCCTTGCCATCACACCTCAATCAATCTCACCAGGGATGGTATGCATCATACCACCAGTGATCATGATGCCAACAACCACCTCCACTCTGACCTACATAAGCCCACCAGTAATGAAAATAATGACAACCAGCTCCAAACTGACCCAGGGTTAATTTAAAAACTTCAACAGTCAAATGGCTTTCATTAGCTCAGCCCTGAAGCTCAGTAACTCATCTGAGAAACAAAAAAGAGACTAAAATCTACCTGTTTAACTAGATGGACTGAAATGCTCTGGTATCCAGCTGGTTAT
>NW_007737604.1:987-1659 GCF_000696425.1 Galeopterus variegatus | reverse complement strand
TAAAAGGTTTTCTTTGTCCTTTAGATAACTGGTTTAAGAAACTTACATCATGATAATTTCTTGTGCTCTCTGCCTTTGAAACCCTTTGTCCCTTTGGTTTTATTTTTGTAATAATTTGTGATTTTGTTCAGCTAAATGTTTTAAGCCTTTTGTTATTTGACAAAACTTTCCAAAACTAAATTCTGAAAGCTCAACCTTTTGGTTTAAACTAACTTTGAGGAGTTCCAAGGGCCCTGGGGCTTCTCAAAAGATATATAAAATATGTATCAAAACCAACTGGCTTATTTAATAAATTAGGCTGTATGGGAAAGCATTATCAGTACTGAATGTGTTATGGATATGTGTCCCCAAATCTTGTAAGGTTCTTGAAAATCTAGGTCTTGCTATAAATGCTACTGGTCATAATCTTGGTTTAATTATAATTTTAAAATGTTATGTTTTCAAATATTTCATGAAAAAACTCTGATGGGTACAATTTCCTGACAAATTTTGAGTTCATAGCTTTAAACTAAACTTCCAAAATTCTAATGAATAAACTGATGGGTTTGTGAAATTGTTCACAAAGGTCAACATGAGAAAAGTTAATTAGTGAGCTAATTAAAAAGAATTATGGGGGCCGGTCCCATGGCTCACTCAGGAGAGTGTGGCACTGGTAGCGCTGAGGCCATGGGC
>NW_007737604.1:0-517 GCF_000696425.1 Galeopterus variegatus | reverse complement strand
GTTAACCTTGCAAAGGACAGGAAATTTTCCCCAGGCTATAGTCTCTGTTGTAAGATAAAGAGCTGTAACACAGCAAAGTTGCTGGCTCAATGACAGACAGGTTACTGATTGATATGTAAAGATACTGGGTAATTACTGTAAGAAGAGAATGTTTTCTAAGATCAAGGTTTGTTGGTGGATCAACTTAACTTCTTGAAGATTGCATTATGAAATATCACCATGTTTGTTTTACTGAATGTTACCAGCTTCTATCGTTAAACTTGTTAAACTGTACTTAGCAAAAATCCCACCTATGTTCTCNTGATATTGAGGAGCCTTTTACTCTAAATGATTTACAAAAACTACTTGGCCACATTAACTTGTTCTGCCCTTCTATGGGCAATCCTACTTATCAATTACAACATTTGTTTAATACTCTGCAGGGAGACCCTGATCTGTCCTCCCCTCATTACTTATCTGAAGTAGCAAAATTAGAATTAAAATGGATTGAATCATTTTTACATTCCAGACAATTAAC
>NW_007737603.1:51038-51414 GCF_000696425.1 Galeopterus variegatus | reverse complement strand
TCATCCCATTTTCTTCTGGCCTGTAGAGTTTCTTTTGAGAAGTCTGCTGCTAGTCTGATAGGAGCTTCCTTGTAGGTGACTTGACATGTTATTCTTGCTGATTTTTAAGATTCTCTCTTTGTCTTTGAGCTTTGCCAGTTTGACTATAATGTGCTACGAAGGGATCTTTTTGGATTGAATCTGTTTGGGGATCTTTGAGCCTCCTGGATCTGAAAGTCATGTCTCTCCCTATACCTTAAAAGTTTTCCATTATTATTTTGTTGAATAGGTTTTCCATGCCTTTTCCTTTCTCCTCCCCATCTGGAAAACCCATGATTTTTATTTTATTTTATTTTATTTTTATTTTGTCAATATACAATGTAGTTGATTATTGTGT
>NW_007737603.1:32025-49517 GCF_000696425.1 Galeopterus variegatus | reverse complement strand
TCATCCTTCCTTTTGGGCAGAGGGGGATGCAGCCCTCAGCTCCTTGCCTAGGACCCCAACCATGCTCTCTTGCCTGCTTCCAGGCAGAGGGCTTCTCTATTTTTTAAATGGCCATTATTGTCTGTCTTAAAGTGAAATAACATCCCCCCTGCACAAGTACCAAATAGTCTTGTCTTATTCATTTTCTAAAACCAGCTTTTACATAGCAAATGTAATTATTTTACTCTACTGTTAAAACCATCCATTGTTTTCTGCTGCTTTCAATCTTCCTATTGACTATATTTATTTGTTATGCCAGGCATTCATTGTGAAAATTATGAATGATATGGTGTTTCAAAATCTTTATAGGTAAAAAACCTTGCTGGTTGTATTAGTCCATTTTGTGGTGCTATGACGAATACCTGAGACTGGGTAATTTATAAAAAAATAGAGATTTATTTGGCTTACGATTCTGGGACAGCTGCATCTAGCATGGGGCTCAGGCTACTTCTGTTCATGGCAGAAAGCGGCAGGCAGCTGGTGGGTACAAGCAGATCACATGGCGAGAGGAAGCAAGAGAGAGAGAGAAGGTGCCAGGGTCTTTTTAAACAACCCGCTCTTGTGGGAACTAACAGAGTGAGAACTCACTCATTAATTCCTCCACCACAGGAGAGTATTAGTCCATTTATGAGGGATCTGTCCCCATGACTCAGTCAGTTTCCAACACTGCCACACTAGGGATCAAATTTCCATGTGAGTTTTGGAGGGGTCAACACATCCAAACTCCATCACTTTTCCAATTTCGAACACTTTCTTTCAGCTATTCTAAACGAACTTCAGATCCTCAGATCATAAAATTCTGCCCAGAAATTGCATGGGGATTGGAGTCAGAAGGACCAATTCTGCTTCTTCCACTGCCAATGCACAAGTAATTTTCTTGATTTTCACTTTCCTCATTTTAACAATGGAAAATTTTTACCTGTCTTGCAGGCAGTGTCCTGTACCAATATAAGTTTTGTCTGAAAATAATTTTTAATGTATGTGTAGGCAAGAAACTGCAATTTAAGTAACATTTTCAAAGGGAACTTCTATTTTTTCTTTTGCTATATTGCAGAAATTAGTAAACCTTTTATTCTTTATATATCGATATAATTTGTTTCATGTGTGCACATATATTTGTATGTATTCTGAGAATGTATTAATCACTACAAATTTGATATAGTTAAATATTTTGCTTTTTAAAATTCTTTTGAGGAAATCTAGAAAATTGTAGAACTCTATGTAGACAATCAGTATTTATTATTTTGAAGATATTGTAGAAATAGATGAAGCAGCAACTAGATAAATGCAAAACATAGATTATGATGGAAGCATGACTTGCTGAATGATTTCCTGCTGTGAGAAAAGAACACTTAGAAAAATGATTGACAATTTTTCTATATGGTCATTTATTTAAAATATAAATTTGAAGAACTAGAAAATGATTAGCATATTTATATACCATAATTACCTATTTCACTTACTAATACTCTTAGATACATACATATGGACAATATATAATAATTAATTACTCTTTAGTTTTGTTTTTATTCTGAGAATTTTGTGCTCTGAAGCTATATTACCCAGGACAGAGTGGAGAAAGTATTACTGGTAAATAAAAACTTTCAGAATCCTTTGAATCACACTAGGTAAATAAGTGTCTCCTCTACTGTTTCCATCTTCTGAGCATCATAGGAGGAAAGAGTGCCCTTTTGTTAGAGTAAAAATTCTCATTTTAAGACCCCTGTACTATAAAGCAGGTAATTAATGAATCTCTGTGGGCTTAATAGCCAAAGAGAAATAGATGTACTAGATCTCTGAAATTATGAAAAGTTCTAAATAATTCATCACTAAAGAAGAAAAAGCATTGGTGTTATTACCACTCTAAATAGCTAATTATAAATAAAATCTAAATTCCTGAAAATAGAGTAAGCATCTCACATATTAGACAATAAGGTCCTTCACACAGTGAGAAAATAAACGAAAAATGTTCCAAAGAATTTACAAGGTTTAAAGTAATGTAAAATACATGAAATCCATGTTAGTAATATGTTTTGGCTTAATTCATATCGTTTCTTAGCATTACATCTTGATGATCAACTTCTAATTATAAAATGTCGAAAAAGAGATGATTGATAAGTTGAGTGATAAATTTTCCAAACATCGCCTTTCTTAAATTATGGATATTATAATTTAATCAATATCACACCTAGAATGTCATTGTCACATAGTCAATTTTAATGAATATAGGAATTAAAATTATAATTAAATACATTAAAGTATTTTTGAAAGGTGCCCTTATCAACCTGCATTTGAATGCTTTCCTAGTGCTTTAGTAATAACAATAAACTGATGGCAGTACTATCATTCTCTTGGCAACAAATCATCAAGGAAAGGCTAAGCTATAGGGAAAAAGCTTTTATTCAAACACACAACTTCAATAATACAAAGGGAGTGTACCCAATTACTAGTAAGCAAATCGATTCTTGTAAACATGTTCTACCATTGTCAAGCTTTCTCCAAAGTGAAATTTCCCAAGATATCAAATATAGATATGCACATATAGTGCCATTGTCTATAATCAATTCCACAGGACAGATAAAAAACACAATTACTGCGTGTATGCAAGAGCTAAATCCCTCTCTCTCATGAGTTTGTATATGTCTTAGATTTTTAGTTATGCAATCTTTCATAGTTTCATGAGACTTGCAGAATTCAGTGAACAGTAATACTTAACATTTAAAGTAAGTTACCATTGAATTGCATTAGTATTAAAAATACTCTGTGTGTGTGTGCACACGCATGCACATGAGCTACAAAAAAATTAGATTTGAAAGAAATCAAAATGCCCAAAATAAATGGCTAAAAAATAAGATTTGTAAAGATAAACTAAAAGGGGAATTATCTATATCTATATTCTGATCTCAATTTAGATCTGCATACATACATTTTAGATATATATAGATATTTACAATGATGATTTATTATCTAGAAATATGTATGTCACCCTCCTGTTTTTAAAAATATCAATTTTATAGGGCTGGTTGGTTAGCTCAGTTGGTTAGAGCTTGGTGCTGATAACACCAAGGTCCAGGTTTTGATACCTGTACAGGCCAGCCACCAAAAAAAAAAAAAAAAAATATATATATATATATATATACATACATATATATATATATGTATATGTATATATGTATATGTGTGTGTGTGTGTAAATTTTAAAATTAATTGTGCTAAGGAAACTATGCTTAAGATTAGTCCAGTTTTGGTCTTAGAATTATATTTAGTTTGTGGTAATACTACAAACATCCTAATTCTAAGATTGATTTTAGTATTCTTATTTTACTTTCCTATGAGTATAACAAAGAGTTTGACCCTATTTTTTAACATATATTTATCTCTCATCGTTTAAGCATCACCTCTTCTTTTTCCCACACCTGTCCCACATCTAGGCAAGCTAACACAAAGCCTGGTTCTCACTCCTTTACCACTGGTGGGAAGTTCAAACCACATAAGCCCCTAACTGAAGAGAAACTGTCATCTAAGTCTTATCCCTAAACTTCATTAAAACCCCAAGCCAGTCTTCTTTTCCTATGCTCTCCTCCAAACTATTTTTAGAACAGCTTGGGAAACCTGCACTGTTCTCCCCAGAAAGACTCACCATATTATTTTTACACCTTTCCATACCCTCTTGATTGGTGTGTATGTGGGGCACCATCAGTCTTGATATCTGAACCAAACTCAGGGTAGGAATATTTTCTGGCTCTGAAGAGGCGGCACAATAGTGAGAACACCATGTTCACAAATAGTTTTTAAACACAGAAATTATTAAAACATATATTGATATTATAATTTGATTTGACTATTAAATTATATGTTATAATTTAAATAATACAACTGTATGAAAGGAAATATAATCCAAAATGGAAAACATACCAATAACATGTACTTCATATACTTAATGTATATTTAAACTTAAAACATTTTCTAAGGAATTGTAATTGTAATAGAATAACACATTGCCATAATATAAGGCTAGTTACCTTATACTGAGAAAAAAATATCTGTAATGAGTATTCAATCTTAATTGTCATTCATTTGGCAAAATAATAAAGTAAACACTTTAAGAAGTTATGCACTATAACTGTTGTGTCTTCTTCCCCGCCCCACCATTTGTTTGTGTATTTATTTATTTATTTTTAGCTCCCACAAATAAGTGAGAACATGTGGCATTTCTCTTTTTGTGCCTGACTTATTTCACTTAATGTAATTTTTTCTAAGTCTATTCATGTTGCTGTGAATGGTAGTATCACAATTCCTTGAACTTGTTAAGACAAGTGAACAGATATGATGTTGTTGGGTGGGAGGGGGGAGAGGGAAGGGGAAGGAGGAATTGGTAAAGGGACATGAAAATCAACTACATTGTATATTGATAAAATAAAATTAAATTTAAAAAGGCTAGCAATCAAGATAAGCAGCAATCCATATTCTAGATAATGTGTGTATATATCTCAGTTATTAATTGATATTATTTTACAGAAAACCTACAGAAGTTTTATTGTTAAGCAACGACAAAGATTGTAGGTAGATGCCATATTAAAATATTCATTTATTAGTCTGTAAAAAAAGAAAAAGAAGTTATACACTGTAAAGTAATGATTGATTTTCACAGTATGACATGGCAGAATTTATAATAAGTCAAAGGGAATTTCCTGCACCACAATTCATCAGTCTAGTTTGTTTTGTTAAATTACTATTATTAATGTCTTAAAGAGCTGACTGCAGTAAAATTAAACAATTTGTAATAGATGATGAGAATGCTGATATTAATTCTTATTTTCAATAACAGTGTTTAGTCAGATAACAGATTTTGTTTTTTATCTAGAGTACATTTTTAAAAAGCTGGCATTTTATATCATCTGATTATTTTTCTCAAATTAAAATTTACAAGACAAAGTCAATATAGTTACTAATAGAAATGAAAAAATTGAGTTGTTCTATTATTGGTTCAACTTACTCATATTGATGCAATTTGTTTATCCTTTCCCCACAAATTACTAATTTTAGATTATGCAACATATTACACTATCTTGGTGATTTCTGTCTTTTTTGTGCATGTAAATACCTGCCATTGACACCCTCCCTGATCATTAGACTCATATGCAACTACCTATTTCAACATCAGTTGGGTGCCAATTAAATATTTTAAGCTTATCCTGTCCAAAACTGAACTTCTAACGTAACCTTCTGTTTCTCAGTAATTGCAACTTGTTTTTAGGTGTTTAAGCCAAAATAGTTGAAATCATACTCGTTGAATTTTTCACCTATGCTATCACTTGAATATGATCCCTCCAAAATTCAGCTGTTTTCAGGGTAACAGTATTGAGAGCTGGGCATATAAGAGGTGATTAGTCCAGGAGGGCGCTCCCTCATGAATGGGATTAAGGTGCTTATAAAAGAGGCTTCGTGATTCTTTTGGCTACCTTCTGCCTTGTGAATATGCAGCAAGAATGTGCCTTCAGCAGATTAAATGCCAGTGCCTTGATCTTGGACTTTCTGGACTCCAGAACTATGGGAAATAAATTGCCTATTCTCAGGTATTTTGTCCTAGAAACACAAACTGACTAAGACAACCTCACATGCCACATCCAGTCTATTATCTATTCTTACTCCTCTATCCCCCAAATATATCCAGAATCCAACCATTTCTCAAACCTTAGGCTTTCACCATGGTCTGGGCTAAGCCATCATCACTGGTTACCTGCATTACTGCAATAGCTTCCAAGTCAATATACCTTCTTAAAACCTTGACTCTTGTAGTCTTTACAGAACAGACAGCAAAAGTGATTGTGTTAGAAAATAAACTAATCACATCATTCTTATGTCCAAATCTATCCAGTAGTTCCCTATTTCAATCAAGGTAAAAACCAAAATCCTACAATGACCTACAGGTTCTACAGGATCTGGCCTCTGTTACTTTCCTGAACTTCATCTGTTATAGCCCAATATTGTGTCGCAAATATACCAGTTAATTTTCTCCATCATGGCATTTGCACTGTCCATTTTTTCTGCTTTGAATGTTCTTGCTCTAAATGTCTGAAAATCTCTATTCTTCACATTCTTAGTTTCTCACCTCCTACTAATACTTTTTATGTAAGAATCTGTTTTCAGATACTTCTGGCTAATAACTAATTAACAAGTATTTTAAAAATATATTTATGAGTACTTCTAGTTAATGACCAGTTTTTCTCAAATTTCTGGGTACACCAATATATTACATACTACAGGCTCTTTCCCACAAAAACTTGCTATCAATATTCTACAAGCTCTTTCCCCGCTTACATGATTGATGAACGTGTTCAAATTACCAGAGCTTCTGATATAAAAAAGTGAGGTTCTTAAATCATCACTTAGAGGAGTACCACCACTGATAAGGAAAACCCATTTGGACTCTGTATGAAAAAACAAAACTTTCACATCATTTGGGCCATATGCTTTATGGTTTATGGCTCAGAACAACCAATGTTATTTTAAACAATAAATCACTCTACATAAAATTGCAGTCTTTGCCAACAATCCCAAGGCCTTTCTCTGTTTAATTTTTCTCCTTGGCACTTAATAATTTTAATATATACAATATTTTACTTATTTGCCTCTTCATTGTGCCATGGTTTATATAACAATGCTTCCAATTTGGTCATCAGTTTTAGAATCTACGCAAGAAATCTGCTAGGTTTTCAGTCCAACATCAGAGATTTCTCTTGTTTTGGGGACTCCTGCATATACCAAAAATCCTTCCTTGTGGAGGAGTTTTATATATTTACAATTCTCAAGAAATTAAACTCAAGTTTGCCTCTGTTTCTAAGCCCATCACTTTGATTACTCATCTATTGCAAATACCACTAGATTAATATCAGACTCCCATTGTATTTGTTTGAACTGATAATGACAATTATTCACTCTGCTTTTTTCATTTAGTTGAATAAAAATCCATGAATGACTAGAAAATTCTATGACCTAACTTCTCTCTTTCTTATACTAATTGACATACCTCAGTGGTTAAAGAAGGAAATTCTATAGAAATAATATCCTCTCCCTCCCTGCAAGCTCTTTGACAACAGAGGATCTTGTCTGTTTTGTTTCCGGCCATATAAAAGCACCTAGATTTGTATCTGACAAATTGTAGAGACTCAATCAATGTTTATATATTGAAAGAAAGAATGTATATTTTTTCCACCTAACAATTGGTGAAGACAACACCATGAGCATTCAAAGTGTGGTCTCTGGAGCTGAAATGCTGGTCTGCAAAGCTATAAATTATTTACTAGGTACATGAATAAGCAGCCACTCTCCATATCAATTTATGCATAAATAAAATGGCGATAATAATAATAAAAGTAATCTCATATTGTTTCTTCAAGAATTAAGTGAAAAAATTCAGGCAAAATTTTATAAACATAGGCTAGAGCACTTTAAACATATCTGTTATTATTATTTTTTAATGTAACATTTTGGAATGCTTTTGTTTTGCACCAAATACCTTTTATAAATAAGTCAATTTAGTGCAGAATAAACTTAGGTTTAATTATTTTGTTTATGTTTGTTTCATAAGCTCATAATAAAGGGACTATAAACCTAGGACTCTGGTTTAATCCTTTAAACATTTTTTTTTTAAGTTCCTATTACACGTTTGTTTGTACCCTTTGTTAGAATCTATGCACGGAAACAGCAAACATTGCTTTTTTTTCCCCTCACTAACTTGTTGCGCTGTTAAGACACTCCAGAAATTGAATGTTGCTCCCTAAAGTCTCAACTTCCTGACAGTGTTTGTTTTTTTCCTTGCTTGTTTCTTTTTTTTTTGCTTTTTTTTAATTTTAAAGAAAAGCCTTGCTAGGTTGTTTTCATTTTTGATAGAATCATGTGCCATATAATGACATTATGGTTAGCGACAGACCACGTATACTGCTGTGGTCCTATAGATTATAATGGATATACTATATAGCCCAGATATGCCTAGGTTGTGTAAGTATACTCTATGATGTTCACACAGTGATGAAAGTGCTTAACAATGTATTTTTTTGAATGTATTTCCATCATTAAGCAACATGTGATTGTAATTGATTCTAACTTAATACAATGTGACCTAGGTGGAAAAAAAAATGACCAGAAATATAAGGCAATCAGTAAGTATGTGATGAAGATGAAATCATGAGAGAAAAATCGATGGCCAGGACATATCATATTTTTGTGTGTACTAATTTTAAAATCAGTCCAATTTGGATATATATTCATTTCCATACATAAGTTAAAACGCATTATCAGAGTATTGTAGAGAGGTAAAAACTATTCTTGGAATATGCTCACTAGGACAGAGAGTTTTCTTATAGATTTGAATCCTCTGGGAAACACATGTCTGAAAAAAATGTAGCATAATATTAAAACTTTTCTACAAAGTTTCAGGGTTTAATTATATTATTTTTTTTTCCAGTATGTAAAGGGTTTGCTGCTCCAGTATTAAAAAAAAACAAACAAACAAACACAAAGATGAAACCTTTTCAAGGCCTAAATTCAATAGAATCATTATATTTATAGATCTTTCTTTACTTAATGGTGGCTAAAGAAACATTTTGCTTTTAGCAAGCACCATCATTAATCCATTCTTCATCTTCCATGACTTTATTAATCAAAAATCAAAAAAAGAGACAAAATAAAGAGCCCAAGTCAAAGAAAAAGCAGAACTCACATATGAAAGAGCATATTATAGATGACTTAATATATATACACGTATACAAAACATAGTAATTTATGATGTTTTAAAGCATAGAGTTAAAGATTAATTAATTGAATTGATTCTAACTAATGCTGTTTGCTTTTATTTAAAATTTCCATCAGTTCTTAATCATATCAGTAATATGTAATAAAATATAGGAGACTCTACTTAGGTTTTATAGTCTGTATTGTTTCTTGAGAAGAAATAAAAATGTTCCTTACTTATATAATAATCCACTGTATTAGATACTATTTACTACATAATATTGTTAAAAATTATAAACAGACTCATGAACTCCAAATAATGTCATAGTCTATGAACTGGCATAACATGCATACAATTCAGTTTACTCATTCTTCACACACAAGCAGACACACACAGCCACCCCAACACATTGTTTTGCAGATCTTAGTATTCTCTTTGCCTAGACCTTCTTACATACTGTTCTCCACCTGTTTACACATGTTCAGTCATAATAATCCTTAAATATTCATCCTGGTGGCACTTTTCATAATTGCTATGCATTTCTCAACTCTTGAGCACAATGGATGGCTTTCTACTCTATGTCATATTATAGAACTTACTGCATTTTTCACCACCGTGTTCATCTCCCAAGATTGCTTTAAAAAAATTAACACAAAGTTGGTGGCTTAAAAATAAGAGAAATTTATTCTCTTGCAGTTCTGGAGGCTCACACTCCCTCCATAGGTTGTAGGGAGCAATCCTTCCATATTTTTTCAAATTCTCATGGTTCCAGGTGTTCTAAACTCTGTCTCTGTCTTCACATGGCCTTTTCCTTCTCTTCTGCTGTGTCTCTTTTCTGTGTGCCTCAAATAATGACCCTTGTTATTGGATTTAGATCCCATGAAAATAATACTTGATGACCTCATCTTATAATCCTCAACTTAATTGCATCTTCAAAGACTTTTTTTTTTTTTTTCAAATAAGGTCAAAATCACAGTTTCCAGAATGATGTGGACATATCTTTTTGAGGCCACAATTTAATCCATTACAACCACTACCCTTATATTTCTTTTATCTGAACTATTTCTTTCTTCTTTCTTTGTTTCTCCTTCCGCCCCCCTTAATTCTTCCTTCCTTCATTTCTTTCTTCTTTCCTTGGACTATCTGAAAATAAGTGAGACAATTGCCTCACAAAATTTAAGGGAATACAAAGACACACGCACTCACAAACACAATCAGTAATCAAGATAAATCATATTGTAACGAACTATTTTTAAAAAGCAAAAACGATGCAAAAAACTCATGATGAACAAGATATCAATATTTTTAATAAAGAAAGTATCAGTAATATTAATTAAGTTTTCCTTTCAGGCATTCTAAAATAATGCAGTTTTAGATATCTCTGATTCTCTCTCTCCCTCTCTCTCTTTCTCAGCAATGCTTTATCCCTGACTACAATCTTATCTTCTTGCTAATGAAAGATAATTCTCTGTATCTGCTTTCTAGTGTAATAAAGAATATAGCATATAGTACAAAGGATGCACTAAAAGAATGTTGTTATATATATGAATGAAGGAACAAAGAAAGAAATTAGTTGTCTTAAAAAATTATTCTCTATTCTATAAGAAGTCAACTGAATATGATAGGAAACAATTCTATAATAGTAACTATTTTTTCTTATTTAGTTTGTTGTTACTTCAATCATTTAAAAAAGTAAATCAAATTTATCGTTGGATAGAAAAAGTTGCAGAATCTTTGCAAAAATAAAAAACCCATAAAGTAAACATAAAGCTTGCCTACAAAGGGAGAAAGAATTTTCAAAATAAGTGCTGTTGAGAAGAATACATCAGGAAAAGAGCTTTTTCCACTGATATTTTATATAATACACCTCCATTCAGTAAAAAACGATCACAGTTTTTGAGCACCCAAAATATATCAGGTCTTAGACAGCCTTAAATTCGAATCAATAAAAGCAGTGTCTCTGTGGAAGTGTTGTTTGTGTCTTTTTATGGGTCCAATACTAAAACTTGGTGCTTAACATCCAGTGAATTCACAAGTAATGTTTGCTGAATGGTGGCTTAAGCCTGGAATGCTCAAATAGGCAATTCATGCTACCTAATAATCATTTTAATATACCTATTCTGTTCCCCTTTTTATATATGTATGAGTATATTATATATAAAGAAATATATATATATATATTTTCCTTTTTTTTGTCTTTTTTTTTTTCGTGTCCGGCAACGGATCGCAACCCTCAGTGTCGCGCCCGTACCGGACCGGGACCGGCAACGGGAACGCAACCCTCGGTGCTGCATCCGCACCTCGCTCAGCCAGTGAGCAGGAACCGGTCTGTATGTGGGATCTGAACCCTCGGCGGGAGTGCCACCGCGCTCCCAAGTGGCGCACTGTAGCAGTGCACCACCGGGCCAGCCCACAAGAAATATATTTTTGACCGAGACTAAATGCTAAGACTTGGGATAAAGCCCACTAGGACATCATATATTATATTTTTCATAAATTTTATTCATCAATATTTTGTTAATAATTTTTGTGTTTGCATTTGTGAGAACCATTTATATATATATATATATATAAAATGTCTAGATTGCTAAAGAGTTCTAAAACACTTCTGAAACCATCTTAAATTTCAGCCAGGTTGAGATTGTAGATATATAACCAAAAAGGAAAAATGACTCACCCTCAGAGACTTAATCTTAATATAATTCAGGTTTTTCTATTCTCATTAATCATTAAATCACCCAATATTTATTGTACTGATGTACAAATGTACCAAATATCGTGCAATAGAGAACATGACAGATGGTTTTCCTGCTCTCATTAAGAACACACTCTAGAAAAGAAAGGAAAAATTATTTATAGCATTATAAAAAATACATTCTTTAAATAAACAAAAATTGTTATTAGTGCCACAAAAAAAAAAATAAAATAAATTAGGTGCTTTGATAAAAGCAACCAAAACACAAATCCTTTAGTGTGCCTAGAAAAAGCATCTCTGTGAAAGATGGTATTTATGCCAAGTCTGAAGAAACCTGAAAAGTGAGAATGAGCCAGGAATAAGAAGACTGATGCAAGACACACACACACACACACATGCACACACACGAAGTCTTCAAAAAGTTCATGGAAAGATTTATATTACCTTTTAATTCCATTTTCCACAAACTTTTTGAAGTATCCGTGTGTGTGTGTGTGTGTGTGTGTGTGTGTGTGTGTGTATCATATATATGGGTTCTAGAATTTATGTCTGCCAAGAAAAAGTCTACTCTCATTTTTTTCAAATAAAATGTAGTTTATTATATATCTTTCTCAAAAATAGTGAAGGCACAGCCATGCAAATGTTTCATAGGTATTAAGTCAGTGACAATGTCATGCAAGTAAAGAAAGAATGAAAATTCTCCAAATATTTTCTTTTCAGCTCTACTGAGGTATAATTGTCAAATAAAAATTGTACATATTTAAGATGTAAATGTGATGTTTAGATATACATTATGAAATAGCCATAATCCATTAACACATTTATCACCTCACACAGTTAAAACTGTTTTATTGTTGTTGAGAACACTTAGATCTACTTTCTTTGCAAATTTCAAGTATACAATACAGTATTACTAATTATAGTCACAATGCTGTACATTAGAACCCCAGAACATATTCATCTTATAACTGAAACTTTATACCCTTTAAAAGTGACTTATGAACCTCTATTACAATATTATAATATTCTGAAATTTACTATATGTTTATCTTTATCAACAGGTTCTATATTTTCAGACTTCCTATCAAGATGGCATAATAGACGGTCCCTAGCATCACTCTCTCCTCACAATCAACCAATTCACAACTATTAAAGAGCAACGACTGCCAAGCTGGGACCACTAGAGCTCAGAGGAAGAGGAGGACAGATCTACGATGTTCATGAAGGTAGGAGAAGCCACAATAAGAGAAAGGATTGCTCCAACCATTTCAAGCCCCGGCCACTTCCAGGCAGGCCCTGGTAAGCTAACCTGCTCACTCATTCTCCTTATGAAGCCATCAGAACCACGCTCATGATAACTCATCACTTCATGAAAGGATTAATCCATTTACAAGGGCCCAGTCGTCATGATTCTCTCACCTCTCGAAGGCTCAACCTTTCAAATATCGTAAATGGATTTCCCATTCTCTTACCACTGCTATAATAAAGATCAAGTTATTCATACAGAAACTTTATACATTTGGCCCACAGCGGTACCTGAACAGTCAGGACTGTTTTCAGACTGCAGCTGGAAGGGCTTAAGGCCAGGTAACAGGGCAGTTTCAGGATCTACAGTCAGACTGAGGTCAGTGGACCTGCCCTGGGGGGCACAGATGGGTGACTCTCCCAGCCGTTCTCGTAATCAGGCAGGACCACTCCTGGCCTCAGCTGAAATGGTCGGTAGCCCAGTTACAGGACTGTTGCAGGATCTGCTGTGGGATCGAGGTCAGTGGGCCTGCCTCCAGATCATGGATTAGCATGTCTCCCAGAGAGTTTCTGTGTAAGCAGGACTGCTCTCAGACCATGGGTGAGAGAGGCTGGAGCCAGGTTACCGGCAGTTTCAGGGTCTATGGCCAGGACAAAGGTTGGGTAGCTTGTCACCTTAGGAATGGGTGGACATGACTCCTTCTCGGTCCCTTGGCAGGTAGTGCTGGTGGCAGTACCACCAGCTATAGTCAAATAAACAGGCGGATGGGGCTATTTCTATGTTTGTAGATGGGACCAGTCAAAAAGCATACCACTTGATCACAGGTCTGCCTTCTTGGAATTGTCCTCCTTGGTCTTGAGCTTCACTAGAGTATTTAAACTTTCAATCTAGATTTGAAACTCCCACAAAGACACTTTTGCTGTGGATGGCTGCCTAATTACTATTGCTATGTGGGGATACAAGCAGGACATCCCATTCTGCTATCTTGCTAATGTCACTTCAAGTTTTATTTTTTTTTTTTACTTCTTAAATATTTCACTTTTGTTTTTTAGTGAGATTTCAGTTATCCATAGCAGATAGAAATGTGGATATCAACCTTCGCTTTCTCCCCAAGATATTATAATTTAAGATTTTTGTTTTCACAGACACAGGAAATATTTCTGCCTGATAATCTATATAAACAAAATCAAATAGTGATCAATAGGCACTGTACTTTGCTCAACAGGTGTGTCAGTGATTTTAAAAATATATTCTAGTAAGTTATTCTGTGATATAATTAATTATAAACAGGAACAATCAGGGACTTTGTAGTAGTTAAAACTCTCAAGCATTCGATTAAACAATAATCTTCTCATCATTTTGTATAAATACAAAACTAATTATCATCTCTTTCTACAAAGAACATACAGTTTAATGGAGAAGCCAGACAAGGAAACAATTATGTCATAATGTGATAAATTCTACTAAAATAGTAAAGCAGAAATATTTTGGGAATATTTAGCCTGGTTTAAATAAGATTGTAGTTTTCTGAAGGTTGTGACATATAAGGAGATCTAACAGAAGAGCACTATTAGCCAGGGTAGCATGGCAGGTAAGAAGATTCCAGGTGTCTGTGTGTACGTGTATGGACACACACAATGCCAACAAGTTTTCATACATTAAGCAACTAAACAAAGCTCTACAGTAGAGGAAAAGGAGACATAGGAACCCGATTCCAAGAGGCAACCCCTTCTAAAATTTTGGCTTTGTATACTGCAATAGCTTCTTTCGTACTAATAATTATTATTTTACATTAAATTACTTACTAATTTGTGTACTTGTTTTCTTGTCTAACTCTCCCAATGTCCCCAGCTAGAATGCAAGTTCCTTGAGGAGTGGCTCACACAGAAAAAAGTCATAATTATTTAAACATTTAAAATTAATAGTTATTGCTATTATAAAGAGTAATACAAGTGGAGAAAACTTGGATTACGAGAAAGAGAAAAGAATCATAAATTAAAAGGATGACCAGAAGAGACATTTATAAAGAAGTGATATTTGGTGCAGACAAAATCAGGTTCACAAAAGAGCTTGGAGAAACTTTTCTAGATACTCTTTACTGAAGGAAAATATTGAGATAAAAGCATTATTAGTATTTTGTTCCCTCTCAAATCAAATTGTTCCAAACAGCTTTGTTTGTCAGGTACAGTGGGTTGTCTAGCTAGTTCAAGTAAAAGAGTAGAGAAACAGTGTAAGGACACAAAAGAAAATCTCCCAGGATTTTCAAACCAATGTTTCCCATGATTTAGGGAAAGAGGAACTAGAAAAATTTAATTGTTGAGGTCAGTTTCTCCTTTCTCAGATTATGCATGCTTTCCCTTTTCTTGTTGTCTTTCAGGGTCCTTATGGTTTCTGTCATTTGTTTTCCTTTCTTCACTAAATGTTTGTTCTCTTGGAGGAATACTTTGTTTGTATGTAGCCTAATATGGATCCTGAACCTAAATAAATACAAACATACATTCCAGTGGCCACTACCAAGGGATTTTACCTGTAGGACCTACCAATAGATCTTGTAAGAGAAAATATGATACATGACTTGTCATCTATTGGACCTACCACCTTATGTAGATTTGTTTAGCCTTATTAAAATAAGCTGTGCCCCAAGGAAGATGTCCATATAGTGTCAATATTAAACAAAAATATAAAGATGCATCTTCAAGCAAAAAAAAATATTTGAGAATATACAAAGAAAATAATTGTAATTCAGTACATATGCACTGACAAGGGTGGCCTCTGGTATGCCAGAAGAGCAAAGGAAGGTTACAAGTTTTATTGGGAAAAAGAAAGATTATGTAAGTTGTTTTGAAAGAAAGTTTACAGGCACTTATGTTATGCAGGAGCTGGCGAGCTCTGATTAGCAAGTGGCAGCAGTTACTAAACCTAATCTTAAAGTGATTGCAGGTCATTTTGCTTGCGAGATAGTTCTTGGAGCAGGTGTTTGCCACCTGAATGTTTTTCCCGTGACCTTTTGACTCTATGTTAGTTGGGTAGGACAGGAATGACTCCAATTTGTGTAATCAATTTTCACAGTAAAGTACAAGACTATACTTTCATCTGTCTGTGCATGAAGCCAATTAATTCAAAGTGATAAATAGCATTTTATTAAGTACTGAATAACTTTCAAATATACAGGCTTCCAAATTCCATAATTTCACAATAGATATATTAAGATTTTACTATGAGGCAGATAATTGTTCTCAGTTTTGGAGATCATCAGTGAGCAAAACAGAAACAAATCCCTGTTCTATTGTGAGAGTAAAGAAAACTATTAAAAAGGAAAATAAAAGTCAATTATATCATATGTTAGACAAAAGTAAAGAGAAGAGGGTTCTACTAGGGGAATTGTTTTGCAATTTTAAATAAACTGACTTTAATAAGAAATGGTGTTTGCTAAAAGACTCAGAATGATCCATGCAGTCATAGGAGGGGAATTTTTCAGGGAGAAGAGCAGTGCAAAATCCCTGCGGCAGGAATGTGCCTGACAGTTGGAAAGGCAGGTGACTTGGCCATAGTGATGAGGTCAATGGGTTGTGATGAGCACAAGAAGTTGTACTCATGTTTCAGGTAATAATGCCATGAAGACCCCTACAAAGATTTTAAATCTCACTATTGCTCTTGATCTTATTTCTTCAGAAGTCTTTGTATTCGGTTTCTTTCAATGATTCTTACTCACATTGATGCTGCAATTGTTTCTTTTACTGTCTGCTCCTCCACAGTCTGTACGTAAGTGCAGTTTTGACCAAAACAACAAAACAAAAAAACAAATATCCCTTGCTCAACTTGCTTCCTTCAATATTAGAAACCATTCCCCAGCCATTCCAGGAATCATTTTATTGTAAGATACATGGAATACATGAGCTCAAGTTTGGGTCAAGCTGACATCAAAGACTTTTATTAAGTGATCTTATTTCTTCAGAAGTCTTTGTATTCGGTTTCTTTCAATGATTCTTACTCACATTGATGCTGCAATTGTTTCTTTTACTGTCTGCTCCTCCACAGTCTGTACGTAAGTGCAGTTTTGACCAAAACAACAAAACAAAAAAACAAATATCCCTTGCTCAACTTGCTTCCTTCAATATTAGAAACCATTCCCCAGCCATCCCAGGAATCATTTTATTGTAAGATACATGGAATACATGAGCTCAAGTTTGGGTCAAGTTGACATCAAAGACTTTTATTAAGACAAGTCAGGGGTTAATATTTTACAGTCATTCTCTTCTTAACTCAGTTCAATAGGGTCTTTGGAATGTATTTCTTAATCATTCTCCACTATTACTAATATTTAAAATGTATTTCTTAATCATTCTCCACTATTACTAATATTTAAATTATTCATGTGTGTAGTTTGTGGTCCTCATTCCTTGCCAGTATTCCTACCCTTGTTTTTCAAGACCTGTTAAACGTATCCATATGGATGTGCTAGAAGCTCGAGATCCAACACATCCAAAATTGAACCATTTTCTATTTCTTCAAGTCCAATTCAAACTATGTTCTCTTTATCCACTAATGTCTCAGGCTGGAACCCAGCCATTTAGCAATCCCGAGTATTGGTCCTAGAAAACCTGAAGTCGTCTTTAGAACTTGTCTCACCTTGCTGTCTGTATCCTGAACACCACTGCGTCCTCTCAGTGCTCTCCTGTTTTTTCTTCTTCCACTCACCCTACTTTCATTAAACAAATCCAGGTGTAATTTTAAAAGCAAGTTTCTTTAAAAGTAACTTCAAAAACAAATTTCTCTCT
>NW_007737603.1:15335-31025 GCF_000696425.1 Galeopterus variegatus | reverse complement strand
TTATTCATGTGTGTAGTTTGTGGTCCTCATTCCTTGCCAGTATTCCTACCCTTGTTTTTCAAGACCTGTTAAACGTATCCATATGGATGTGCTAGAAGCTCGAGATCCAACACATCCAAAATTGAACCATTTTCTATTTCTTCAAGTCCAATTCAAACTATGTTCTCTTTATCCACTAATGTCTCAGGCTGGAACCCAGCCATTTAGCAATCCCGAGTATTGGTCCTAGAAAACCTGAAGTCGTCTTTAGAACTTGTCTCACCTTGCTGTCTGTATCCTGAACACCACTGCGTCCTCTCAGTGCTCTCCTGTTTTTTCTTCTTCCACTCACCCTACTTTCAATAAACAAATCCAGGTGTAATTTTAAAAGCAAGTTTCTTTAAAAGTAACTTCAAAAACAAATTTCTCTCTGCTGCCTAATCTATCTATGCGATGAGTAGCAAATATTACTACCATAGTAATGTTTTATGTTTAAGATAAAATTCTGATTGTGATTCTTCTTTGCTAAAATATCTTAAAACATTCTTCATTGACTACAAAAGCAGAGCCAGTATGATTGCTTCCAATCTGACCTCTGCTGACTCTCACACTTTCATCTCCAGCAGCTTTCCCTGAGTCATATATTACAATTTTACTATATTCCTAGCGTATGCCCTGTATTTGTTCACCTTGATGAGCATTTTATACTTTGTCTTTCGTCCTAATACGTTATTATTGGCTTATGGTTTGATTTATTTCGGTGCTGTTTGAGGGTTTTTCCATGTCCACTTGATAAAAACATCTACCCTTCTTCCAAGGCTGAGTTGAGCCACCTTTAACATCCATCTTTTCATCCCTTTTTTCACCTGTCCTTCCAGAATTACAGTCTTTATCTTCAGTGTTTTCTTATTGCTAGGTTCACACCTATTCTGAAATTTAGCATTTTTCCCTTTTATTTAAACATTATTGACTATACATATTTGTGGGGTACAGAGTTGAATGTCAATACCTGTATACAATGTGTGATAATCTAATCAGGATAATTAGCATATTCATCATAACAAAATATC
This sequence comes from Galeopterus variegatus, assembly GCF_000696425.1. Taxonomy (NCBI): domain Eukaryota; kingdom Metazoa; phylum Chordata; class Mammalia; order Dermoptera; family Cynocephalidae; genus Galeopterus; species Galeopterus variegatus. Next base: position 29,976 of record NW_007737603.1, on the reverse strand, counting down.
ATCATTATGTGTCCAATAGCCAATTTCTCACTAACTCCCTTTCCTCTCCCCATTCCCCACATGTAGTAACAACAGTTCTGTTCTCTACTTCTGAAAGCCCAATATATTATTGTGATTGTTCTTTCATTTAATTAATTAATTAATCAATTTATTTATTTATTTATTTTTAGCTCCCACTTATGAATACATGCAATATTTCTCTTTCTGTGCCTGCTTATTTCTATTGTGAACTCTAGTTATTTGTGTAAATAGTTCATGCTTTTAACAAAGTTTTTTTGGGGGACAGATACTATATTTTGTCTATTTTAATTTTTTTATTACATTTTTCATTGTTTAGTCATTAAATAAAATGTTTTTATATTATATTTCTGAATCACTCATATTTTTGTTATTTTTATTAAAATGGCTTTAAATTTCTTTCATTTTATTTTAATATGTAAGAGGAAAGAACTCTATCCAGCTTACAAAAAAGCAGGTCAAAGATAAAATGCTTACTTGATACGGAAATAGCACTGAAGTCTTTGAACAGATGCCAGAAGGCAGGCATAGATCATTGTGTAATTGATATGGGTACAAGCCAATAGAATGGAAGTAACATAATGAAGACTGTAGTGTTACAATTAGAAACAAGATTTGCGTGTCTATATATTTGTCTGATTTCAAGATTCAGATAGACATAAACAAAGCCATAACAACAGGTAGCATTTACTTTAAAAGAGTAGGCTGGTCAGTTAGCTCAGTTGATTAGAGCATGGTGCTGATAACACCAAGGTCCAGGGTTTGATCCCTGTACCTACCAGACACCAAAAATAAAAGAGTGAAGGAGGGAAAGGTTTAAAGATAAGAAAAAAGACAAAAAGGAAAAAAAAAAAAAAAAAAAGAAATAACAGTGACATTTTAACTTGGATCAGTTTTTAAACAGTGTGTGGTACCTACAGATAGTTTGCCAAATTTGTGGCATCCAATTACAGGTCATACCAATGCATTATTTTCAGAAAGGCATGGCAAAGAGAAATGGAATAGTGCATCAACTACCTTTTATAGTCTTTCTAGACTAACATAAGGTTCCGGATACATCTTGAAATCTTTGAAAATAATTATAAACATGTTCTTTTAATTGGTCTTTTCTAATATCAGGAATCATGTCATATACTAAATTAAGTCTTATACTAATTAGATTATATGAAATCTTTCAACCCAGGATAACCCAGTAGAATCTATTCCTCAAACATTTGTCCAGTTTCCCCTTTTCACATGCATACTCCATTTATACTTATCTTTGAACTATTTTTGCTCATGCAGGTATATATTATCTTTCCACTTTGATGTAAGATTCTGCCCATTTTTCATGTCATAGCTCAAAGCACACAGTAAAAAATTTATACAATGCCTGCTTATTCACTTTGTGGCTGAAGTAAGAGGTTATAGATTTGGGGCAAGTGATTATAATCAAAGCAGTGATAGATGATTACTGATCATGGAGAGAATGGCACATCTATTTGCTACCATGTGTGCACCGAGTTAGGCAATTAGAATTCATTCTGGTGAATATGTAAGAAACACATGGCTTGTCAGTATGTATGTGAAGTGTAATAAAAGGGTAGGTGTCAGAAGTAACAGATTCCAAATATAGAGGTACATCAGAAAAACCTGGGAAATATTTTTTTAATAACAGTAATTTCTGAGCCCTATCCTTAATATAAGAATCACCAGAAGTGAGGCTCTGGAAAGTGCATTAGAAATCTATAAATGGTCCCAAAGAATTCTGAAGCAGCAAGACCACTAACTTCTATTTTGCAACTATGATTCACAGAATGTTTTGACTCAATAAGAAAAACAGAAACTATAGAAGAAAAGTTTTCTTTGTAGTAAGCTCACCTGCAAAGAACATGCAGTCCTGATATAACTAGTAGTTGTATTTTGGGGTGCCTACAATATGCCAAGAATTTCATACATATTTCATTCTGCCTCACAAGAATTGTGTATGATTAGGAAGTCAAAATTTATGGAGTTTAAATAATCAGTCCATGTCACATTTTACCTTGAACAATATTTGTCTGACTTTCCGAGAAATACTTGGCTTCCAAAGATATATTTCCAACCCTTAAGGACTGAGTAAATTTCAAAACTCCTAGAGCAAAGGACAAATTATCTAAGGTTTTCTCTCTTTTCATCCTCTCCTCCATATCATGAGTGCATGACAGTTCTCAGGGTAGCTATAGACCGACGCAGTTCTTTCTACTTTCTTGCTTATAGTTATTAAGAAAAACCGTAGAATGTGCTGACAATGCAATATCCTGAAAAAAGGAGGGACTGCCTGGAATAGCTCAGGTTCTGTTCCAGCCTCCACCTAGAAGTGGGATGTCCTTCAGTCTTTTATCACAGTGAGGCATGTAGCCTTGAAGTATAAAATCCAGGGACTTTCCAGAGTCCCTCAGCTGTAGTGCAAAGTGAGGCATATGCAGATAAGTCTCCATCTACCCCAGGCAGGCTTCCTGAGCCTCAAGGGAACAGCTCACAATAAATCCCAGACTTCTGTTTTCTCTTGCTGCCTATCTGTAAATACAAACCTGCTTTATGTAAATTATGTACATGGTTATTCTGTCTCACTGAACCCAGACAAGTTGGTATCCAGTGCACAGTAAACCTGCTTCACTATGAGTTTCTAAGTAAAGAGAGACTCCCATGAAAAATCCTTTTGTTTACTTGTACTTTGCATGCTTGAATTTCATATTTTAACACTTCAAGGAGCAGATAGCAGATAAAGCCAAATTTTCTTTCTTAATTCTTTCTCTTGCTCCCAGTTAGGTATGATTAGGGTTGGTGTTTGTGATTAAAGTGATTATTTGTTAGTCAGTTTAATGCTTCTTTCTGCTACCTGCAATATGTTCCATCTGTGATTGTCACTAATTAGTATATCCAGAGCCTGAAAAAACATCTAAATTACCATGATAAATTAAAAGAGAGTAGATTAAATGTATTGTTAAAATAAAGAACTTTAGAAGTTATCTTCATCTGGATACATTTTTCATAGAAAAACCACAGATGGAAAGCACGTACACACACACACATACAGTATTTTCACAAAGTAATAAAAATGTGTATGTATCCTCTGGTTTATATCATTTGTGAAGACATCAAGTAGTTAATTTAATTTAAAACATACTCATACACACAAACATACACACACATAAATATAAACCTACATATTATTAGGTTAACCCATATAAAATTATTGTTTTTGTATTTTAAAAATTAGCAATTTTGTGTGGTTTAAGAATATATTCTTGAAACCTTTCAAAAATGAGCCTGTTTTCAAATATTATAATTTTCTTTTAAATTCCTTTAAAAGATTGAAAATTATAAATTTTGCAAAACTAAAAGAATGGGCTTAATTTTGTGTTTTGAAATGTATCTTCTTTTCAATGTATTTATTGTTTATTTTTTTCAAACAATACATCTGACTCCATTGAATTCAGCCCTATGTGACCCACACAGAGTAGCTCTCCTCTGAGTGGTTAAATTGGACTGATTTAATAACATCAATATATTGGAAGTATGTTTCAGGTTTCTAATGCTGATTGATAGACATTATAGTATAATGAATATTTTAAATTTATATCATGAATAACTGACATATTTATTGTTTTGATATGTCACTGACATGTATACTGAAACTTTTATTAATAAGTAAGGACAGACAAAGCTTTAAAAAAATTCTCCCTTGTTCAAAGAATAATAATAAAACATATAATGAATTAATCAGTAAATTTAAATCCAATATGTGGAGAACATATTCTGTTTACACTTATTTTAGAGTAGTCAAAAAGTAAAACAATATCAAACTAATATTTTATGGCTAAAAATAATAATCCTATATCATATTATTCAGGTAACATTTAAGAGAAGAAAACAACTTTTAAATTTCCAGTTACAGAAATAATTCACATTCAATTATTTTTTATTGAATATTAATTTATTAGTATACATATGAAAGACTGTGCTGGGTACTAGGAGATTAAAAATGCAGAATTAGAAAACAACCTTGCTTATGATGAACTTGGAAAACAGTGGGAAAGGCATGAAAATTGACTATAAAATGATAACTCTTTTAATATTTTTTTATTTTAACCTCTCAATACACATTGTAGTTGATTTTCATGACCCTTTACCTGTTCCTCTTCCCCCCTTCCTCTCCCCCCCCCCCACATCATATCTATTCACTTGTCTTAACAAGATCAAGGAATTGTTGGATAACTGTTTTATTATGATCACATAAGAGATAGTGTTTGGGAAACAAGAAGGAATAATTGTTTCTAAACTGAAAATGTTTATTAAAAATAAAATACTTATATTGGGCTTTGGGTGATGATATAAAATTTTCAAGGTAAACTGGTAGAACATTCTACAGACACATGGGGTAAAAATGAGAATGTTATGAACGAACCGTGTGGAAGGTAAAGAGGAAAGAGGGAGTCAAGGTGGATCAAGGCAGAGGAGGGCTGGGTAGTACAAGGAATTTGTCGGAGTGCCACGGAGAAACACACAGTGGCAGGAGAGAAAAGAGGTTGTTGATTGAATAGTTTAAAGGGCAGGGAGTGTTGGTTGGGACTCGAACATAAGATGTGTCAGATAATTTGAAGTGGGCGCATAAATCAGCAGAAACCCATATGGTGACTACTTTAGGTGACAATGAGAACAATATTGGCAGAACAGTCGTCTCTCAGTATCCAGAGGAGATTGGTTCCAGGACCATCCCCTCCCCCAGGATGCTCAAATCCCTTATATAAAATGGCCTCTTATACAGTCAGTCCCTCCATGTCCATGGATTCAATCAACCACTGACCAAATTTGAATGAAGAGAAAAATATTCTTAAAAAAGTTGAATTCATAGGATATAACAATAAAGTACAAATAACAGATTTCTAATTAGAAGGTTGTTGCCAACTGAAATACAGAATATGGGAGGAGGAGCCAGTTTGCTGATAGAGATAATTATTGATTTATTTTATTTGTTACTGACTTATATTAACATGTACATCAGGCAGGAAATAATACTACTTAAAGCCTAGATGATTTATTGAAAAAATAAAAATAGAAACAGAGCTGTATCAGGCAAAGTTACTTAATTTTTTTAAGCATTCCAGTATTCTAATTCTAGCAGTTTCTATAAAAATATATAAGATGATAGTGAGGAGTTATGGATAAACATGAAACAATAACTTTGAGAACTGAAACTAATCATTAACATATTAAAAACCACTGCGGGTGGGGATTTCACTGGTTGATAAAAGGATAGCCTAAGTTGATTGATAAAAAAAAGTTATTCGTGATATGTACACTCTATGTCCTTCTAAAATAAATCAATCTTGCTTGATTTAAAGTAGAGAGGGTGACACCTTATTCTTCTCCCAGTCTCAGTCTCCTGACATAAATATCCACATGTATATCAGCCATAAACTGGAGGCAACTATCCCTTTCGCGCATAGGAATTATTCTGATTTCCTCCCGCTTTGCCATCCTAAACCCTTCAGGTGTCTAATCTGACTACTTACAAGCAGGGCTTATGGCTGGAAAAGCTATCTATTGAAAAGATGAATGGAAGGGCCAAGAAGTTTGAGTGAGATTTAAAACATACAGATTAGGTTAAGTAAAATTTTGTCCTTAGTGTCACTTTTGGTACATATTAACAGCTTCTAAGAAAATAAAGTTAGCTGACAAAAAAAAAATGTGATTCCATGTTTAACATTAAAATATTGATTGGATCCAGGTTGAGTTTCATAAACCACCACTTGGACTATAGAAGAAAAGTTTTCTTTGTAGTAAGCTCACCTGCAAAGAACATGCAGTCCTGATATAACTAGTAGTTGTATTTTGGGGTGCCTACAATATGCCAAGAATTTCATACATATTTCATTCTGCCTCACAAGAATTGTGTATGATTAGGAAGTCAAAATTTATGGAGTTTAAATAATCAGTCCATGTCACATTTTACCTTGAACAATATTTGTCTGACTTTCCGAGAAATACTTGGCTTCCAAAGATATATTTCCAACCCTTAAGGACTGAGTAAATTTCAAAACTCCTAGAGCAAAGGACAAATTATCTAAGGTTTTCTCTCTTTTCATCCTCTCCTCCATATCATGAGTGCATGACAGTTCTCAGGGTAGCTATAGACCGACGCAGTTCTTTCTACTTTCTTGCTTATAGTTATTAAGAAAAACCGTAGAATGTGCTGACAATCTGTTGTAACTTAGGTGATAAACACCAGTGAAGAACTGGTACTGTGTGCAACAAAACTGTATGATTTTCTGCTTGCATGATTGCCAGAGAAAAATATATGTTAAAGCTACTATGTACTGCTTACATCAGTATGGTTGCTATAACTGCCAGCCTTAAGAAATGCAGAAATATAAGAAGAATGTATTTTTAGATTGGAATCAATTCTAAAAAATCAAAAGCCATTTAACAGGTAGACAATATTAACCACATGCTCAAGTTGAGTCATAAAATGTATTTTTGAATGAAGTCAGCATATATTTTATATCTCTAACTCCATATTAATTTGAATTTGAAGAAATATGAATAAAAATATTATTTGATTAAGGAGAGAAACTTTATACCTTGAGAGCATTCTAATGGCTGTGTTCAAGTTAAAGTATGTTATGACTCATTGAATGTCACCATATTGATGATGTAGTACTGTATAAGTTGAATCATCAGTCAGGAAATGTCAAGAGAATTCACATGTTGATAAATTTCTACATAGGGTTATTCTGAGGTCATGAAAGATAATTTAGTGCTCACTATTTGATAATGCAGAAACAAATGATTATACATTTTCATACAAATATTCTAATTTCCTATTAAGTTTGCAATTAATTTTCTAAATTACATGGATATAAAAATGTTGCTTTGGTAAAAAATTCATAATTTAAATTTTGGAAGAATTTATAGAAAACCTAAGGGTTTACATTGTTTTAATATACACATACATCATTGACTAAAATAAATTTTAAGTTAAATCAAAGAAGTGATAATAATGGAGACCATACACGTACTTTTACACAATAAAAAACAATTTGTCGGAATGAAAAGAATATTGGTTCAGGATCTGGAAACATGTAGAGAAACATAAGTTACAACTTTGGTGAAGATGGATATTTGAATGACTAATTAACCTATCTGGATCTTAGTTTAATCACTTATGAACAAGAATTGGCCTATTAGATGATTGCTAAAGTTAGTGATATTTCTAACATGCAAATATACTCTAAATACTTATCATAGCATTACAAGACCATTCATGATTAAGATAGTTTTTTTTTTTCCCAGTTTAATAACTGCAACCAAATCTTTTATTTAGTACTGCAACCACAATATTTTCCCATTTTCTATGCACCATATCTGTGCCCATTTACATGTTTTTGGCTCCTTTGTCCTGGAATCTCCCTCACACATCTTACTTGACAGAAGAACTTATTTTTGCCAACATGTTTACCAAAGATGCGTAAGAGCATTTCTCAATTGTTTTCACATGTTCACTTCAAACTCCTATTCCGGTAGCTCTCACATTTCATTGTAATCAGCTTATTTTCCAGATTGTTTTCCAGAAAATTTACCCATACAGAATTTATTTCCATTTTATATTTAGCAACTTATTCCAATTATCTAGCAGCATACATAGTAGATACTTAAGTAGTTACGGAAATATATCACATGTTAAGTAATATAATAACCAAATCTAAAAAAATAAAAGACTATAGGTAAGAACAATTTAACAAATATTGATCTAAAGCAAAAAGATATATCTATCCAATTATGTCTTTATTTACTCATGTGTATATTTAAATTCTAACCCATTATAAATCTGAGATAGAAAATTTGAATTTTGTGTAAATGAGGAAAAACAAAATGAAAATTATTGCTATTACATATTTTTAACTTTCCTAAAGGTATCTTTGTTATGGAAAAACTAACCAAGGAAACACAGACACTCAGAAAGATGGAGAAGTCAGATAGTTTATTACTCTAGTGGTCCCAGGTGAACTTTTGTTCCAAATTCCTGGGCCCCGAATACAGGGAAAACAGGGGTTATATACCTTTCTTGAGCAAGCATGCAAGCCTTTTTTTGTTGGCTCTGTCTATACCCAGGCAGAGTCACGCAATTGGGGGCTTTATAATTTGGGTGAGGGGGCTTCACCAAACTGGGTAACAGAGGCAGGAAATGTGGTTATGGGGCTTTCTGTAAAGTGAGCTGACAATTTCTCACACACACAGGCAACCTGACAGCGAGGCAAACTGCAGAGTTATAGAAGCCAAAGATGCAATTAACTGTTAACCCTTAACACACTCAGGGATGCTGCAAAATTAAAACAAGGGTGGGGGTAGGAAATTTACATTTTGGGGTCCACTTTATCCTTACATGTTTTCATATTTTATCCTCCTCACAAATAATAACATAAAATGAATGTTATTATTCACATTTTTACTATTGAGAAAACTAAATCTCAGAGAAACTGGATAAATTACTCATGTTTTTGTAATAAGTACCTGATATAGCCAAGGTTTCCAGGTGCAGTTTGAACTCTTTCCTCCTCAAAAAAAAAAAAAAAAAAAAAGACACCTCCCTAGCAAAGATAAGTTGTATTAACATACAACTTAGCTGGTCTCAGAATCTCCACTGGAAAATGAGGCTAATAATTTATTATTATTAATAATATTTGAAATCAGGAAGTATAATTGTACATGCTTATGGGGTACACTGTGATGTTTCAGTACATATATACACTGTATAATGATCAAATCAAGGTAGTTATCATATCCACCACCTCAAACATTTATCACTTTTTTGTGATGATAACATTCAAGATCCTCTTTTCTAGCTATATTTAAAACCACTATACATTATTATTAGCTATAGTCACCCTATGTAATAGAGCACGCAAACTTATTTTTTCTAACTGTAACTTTGTACCTATTGATCAACCTCTCCTCGCTCCTCTCCCCACCCCACCCCCTCATTAGTTTCTGGTAAGCAATATTCTACTCTGTACTGCTATGAGAACTACTTTTTAGTTACCATATATGAATGAGATCATGTAGTAGTCTTTTTTTTGTGCCTGGATTATTTCACTTAACATAATTTCCTCCAGGTTCATCTATGTTGCTGCAAATGACAGGATTTTATTCATTTTTATAGCTGAATAGTATTCCAATGTGTATATAAAACACATTTTCTTTATCCATTCATTCACTGATGGACATTTAGGTTGCTTTCACCTCCGAAATGTTACGGGACCGGAGGCAGACAGGTTGCCAAAAACAATCATCACTGGGAGGGTTGGAGAACTCAAAGTTTCATACTGCCAGCAGGCCCAGAAGTTTCATACTGCCAGCAGGCCCAGAGGAGTTCACATTCCAAAGTCTGAGCACTGAATCAGGACTTGCAAGGGGTTACGAAAGGCACATTCTTCTGGGGTTTTAGGTTTATTATTAATATTTATTATTTTTTAAAATTATGAATATTCATGAGATACAAAGCTAATTGCCACCCTTTGTGTCCATGATGTGAGTGCCAAATTCATACTGGGGGCATACCCATTACCAGAAATTACTTTTGTACCCTGTGCCCCCCACACAATTATTCCCAACCTCCCTCCCCCCTCCCCACTTTTGTAGCCCTAGGAATGTTCTCTCCCTCTGTAAGACCAATGCACCACTGTGCTCTTTCTTTCCTTCCTTCTTTCTCTCTTAGCTCCCACATATGAGTGAGTGTTGGTTCTGCCGCCGGCCAACCCGAACAGCCCTTAGCCTCACTATCTGTCTCTCCCTTGGTGGGCGAGTGAATTGCCCAGATTCCTGTTTCCCTACAGTCCCCGTTGGGAGGAAATGGGGAAAGAGAGCCATGAAGAGAGGTGAGCACAGCTGCTGGCCCCAACCAGCCTGTTAAAGGACACTCAGACACAGCGGGGGTTCTGTTGAGCAGCAGTTCCATTTATTATCACACAAGCACTTGCTTTTAAAGGCAAATGGGGAAGGGAGATTTCTACATCCTCCAATCAGCTTAAAGGTTACGAGAGCATGCATCCTGTCTCAATGCCTAGCTATTGCAATCACACAGTGTTCATGAGCATGGAAGCACGTATTTGGCCAATAAGGGCTAAGGCAAGGTTCCCGCAGACACTCCCACCCTACTTCCTCCCAGCACCGTCTTAGGCTGCCACGTTAATACGCCCTTGTGGTCCCATAATGGTGCCACTTGTAATGTCACTTACGGTGGCGTTAGTTTTTAAGGCCCAACAGCAGAGTAGTATTCCATAGTGTATATATACCACAGTTTCCTTATCCAATTATCCATCAATGGACATTTAGGTTGGTTCCATTTCTTGGTTATTGTAAACAGAGCTGCAATGAACATGGTAGTGCAGGTATTCCTTCTACATGATGATTTCCATTCCTCTGGTTTCATTTTCTCAGAACCGCATGACAGGGGATAGGCTGATGCAAGAAGCAGGCAGTGTTACAGAAGCAGAATGAAATGTGGAAGTGCAGGCATGGGTTCAAACTTTGCAAGGCTGTTCATATCATAACTGTTGTGAATAGTGCTACAATAAACATGGGAGTGCAGATATCTCTTTGACATACTGATTTACATTCCCACCAACAGTGTATGGGAGTTCCCCTTTCTCCTCATCCTCACCAGCACTTGTTACTTTTTGTCATTTTGATAATAGTCATTATAAATAGAGTGAGGTGGTATCTCATTGTAGGTTTGATTTGCATTTCTCTAATGATTAGTGATGTTGAGCATTTTTTCCTATACCTGTTGGCCATTTGAATGTCTTTTTTTAAGAAACATTTCTTCAGGTCTTTTACCCACTCTTTAATCAGACTGTTTCTTTGCTCTTGAGTTGAGTAACTTGTATATCCTGGATATTAACTCCTTGTCAGATGCATAGTTTGCAAATACTTTCTCTCATTCTGTAGGTTGTCTTCTCACTCTGTTCTTTCCTTTCTTGTGCAAAAGCTTCCTAGTTTGATGTAGTTCCATTTGTCTATTTTTGCTTTTTGCTGTCTCTGCTTTTGAAAACTTTTCCAAAAATTTTTGCCCAGTCCTATGTCATAAAGTGTTTCTCTTATGTCTTTTTTTCTAGTAGTTTCATAGTTTCAGATTTTAAATTTAAGTCTTTTATCCATTTTGAGTTGTTATTAGTATATGGTGAGAGATAGGGGTCCAGTTTCAATCTTCTGCATGTGGATATCCAGTTTTTCCAGAACTATTTCTTAAAGAGACTGTCCTTCTCCAATGTGTATTCTTAGCATTTGTGTCAAAAATCAGCTGGCCGCAAATATGTAAATTTATTTCTGGGTTCTCTATTTTGTTCTATAGGTGCATGTGTCTGTTTTCATGCCAATATCATGCTATTTTGGTTACTATAACTATGAAGTATATTTTGGACTCAGGTAGTGTGATGCCTCTAGCGTTGTTCTTTTTGCTGAAGTTTGCTTTGGCTATTTGAGTTCTTTTGTGATTCCATAAAATTTTAGGATTGTTTCTATTTCCGTGAGGAATGTTGTTGGGAAAATATAAGGAAAATGGCCAGGGTCCCTGTATGTTTGGAGTCTTGCCAAGCATCTGAGGTGGGTATGTGCCTGTGCACAGGTGTTCCTTATTATTTTCTAATGTGATTGTGCATGTGCATCTGGGTGTTTTTGGATTATAGACTTGAGAATAAAGGACTAATGGCGCAGATGTGTGAAACATTTAGAGTACGCTCTGGGGATCCATATTAGGTCTACTGCTCCTAGCTCTGAATAAAGCTTATTATTCTTCACCCATGGCTCCAAGGACCTTTTCCTAGTACCTAGCTTGTAGACCTACATGTGAAGGGTTTGTGACCCAGTCTGGACAATGGGCTAGAGAGGTACGTGAGCCTTAGCCCTAGCTTTACAAATGTCATTGGTATTTTGATAAGGATTGCATTGTAGATTGCTTTGGGTAGCTGAGACATTTTAATATTGTCTTCCTTTTCATGAACATAAAATATCTTTCTACTTATTTGCATCTTTTCAACATTTTTCATCAATGTTTATGGTTTAGTCTAGATCTTTCACTTCCTTGGTTAAATTTATTTCTAAGTATTTCAATTTATTTTATATAGCTATTGTAAATATTATTACTTTCTTGATTTATCTTTTTCAGATAGTCTTATATAAAGTTTGTTTTAATTTAGAGAAGCAGCATAGGTATTTTGTTATAGGTTGGGTTCTAGAATCAGACACTGAGGTATAGCTTAGGTAAAAAGGTTTTTTTTAATTAGAATTAGCACCTATGAAGAGGAGGGAACAAGCAGGGTTGGGAATGGAATAAGTTGAAAGCAGTGAATGCCACACAAGCCCTTCACTATTCTAATGGGAAGCTCTGCAGTGAATATTGTTCATTAAAGTATTCTGAGTTGTCCACCTGGAATTATCAGGACTTCATCCTCTCACTCTGCTTAGTCACAGGCAGTGAGCTTCCCAGAGAAGGACATAATCTTACTCCTCACAGCCAGAGAGTCAGTCATTCATGGAAAGGTGATATAAGCAGTGCACTGTCATGTCCATCAACATAATTTTTATAACTATTGGCTAAATGTTGGAAAAAAGATGGAGCCACTTTCTGTCTGGAAATTGCAGCCATGCTGTTAATACTATCGTTGAATTACATAATTTTTCCTACCAAACTATGTAATGAATTATTGCTTCCTCAGAATCAGAGCTAGTAACCTGAGTCCAGCTCCGGGCTGGTATTCTAGCATGAGTTCTACCTGTTTCTAGGGTCTTTTCAGTCTTTGTTCTAGTTCTAACCTCTGTAAGTCAGAATTTTGTCTAAATTATAAACAATATAATTAATTTATTTTTTTCCTGTTTCAACATAAATTTAATTCTTTGACTGCTTCTTGATTGGCTTAACTTTACCAAGCAAAGATTATAAATGGAAAAAGAACTTATAATAGGAAATTCCTATGAGATAAACTGCTTTCTAAAAGTAAGGAAATTATTTTGGGAAGTCCCTTTATATCCTCTACTGCAACCTCACTATTTTTGCTGTACTTAGGAAATAGTTTTCTCTGGTGGGAAGAATGAGTTCATAGACATCTCGCAAAGGTCTCAACAAGCCCCTGCCCATGTATTATTTAAAGGAAAATCTGGCCCTCTGAGCTTTATTCTTCAAGACTTTCATTCTATTTTAATCTTAACATGCTTAAGTTATCTTTTATTCCTGTCTTTGAAAAATGTTAAAATCAAATGAAACACAAGAAAAGAACAGTTAAATTATTTATATTTTTGTACTATCATCAATCTTTACAACTTTCATGACAAGTAAATCTATAACAATAGATATTAAACCAAGCACATATGAGATGTAGGGCACCTTTGAAAAGCTATTGAGAAAAGAGAAATATTTTGATCTAGATATTTAGAGTATACATTTTTTCCACATGATGTAAAATTAAATTTTTCTTTTTCCTACCCCATTAGGAAGTGATACAAAGAAATAGCTTCCAAATAACAGCTTGCATATAAGATGAAATTTATTGTAAAATCCCTGTAAATTTGGTTTATGACATTTTATTAATATTGAACCTCAGGGAAGAGGGAGATTCTGTGTCCAATTTAAGTTTAATTTTTAGCTCATTACTCTTATGGAATTTGCATTTTTAAATCAATAAATTGAGCCAAATTCATCAGGAGATTCTATTTTTTTATACATATATTTATTCTTTCTATGGCATATAAAAACATACACCAAACAACAACAACAAAATGTAATAGCATATAAAGCATATTGTTATATCTAAATATTTCCTGTGCAAGAAAAATCTGACCAGACTTTTTGTTGCTGTTCAACTAGTTGGTTCTAACCACATTTGCTTTTATTGTAATAAAACAAATTTAAACACTCTATTATAAACACTTACAGTTGTCTAAAATTAACCACACTTAAAAATTATACTTTACTTTCCCATTTAAATTATATTATTTTCTCATCAAAATACAAAAAAGGGATTTTCAGGACAAAGTTCAAAATTCTAAATAAAAATTTGATGGGAGTCTACCGAAGTGAATGTTACAATTTTTCTAATCAACAAAGGCCCTGACCTTTTTTAATGAAGTAATTTAAGATTTTCTGCAAATAATATTTTGGATCAGAAAGAAGAGATTTTATGTGGTCAGCTTTTCTGAGGTTTTACTCAGGATTTTTGTATAATTAGGAAAAATTAATGGCAATAGATGTTATCAGTATTTGTAGGATAGTTTGTTTATGACAACATATTCACAGGGAAAATTTATTGTAAAGTTATTATTTATTTTTGAGTGTGTGTTCCAGAATAAATTACTTTATGCAATTGGGATATCATAATATCACATATCACAATATCATATATAAACATTATGAAATCAAGAATTTTGGGACGAGCCCATGGCACACTTGGGAGAGTGCGGCGCTGGGAGCACAGCAGCGCTCCCGCCGCGGTTCGGATCCTATATAGGGATGACCAGTGCGCTCACAGCGCTCACTGGCTGAGCGCGGTGCAGCCGGTCTCAAAAAGGACAAAAAAAAAAAAAAAAAAAAAAAAAAAAAAAAATTTCA